>NW_025048628.1:300000-512422 GCF_018831695.1 Puntigrus tetrazona
CCAGGCCTTTACTGAATAAAATCATGCCCAGTAATGTGTTACTGTTATGGGATTAGTCTGTGAGCCTGGATGTCTGGACGTAGGTTTTGAATGCTCAAAATTTGTTCCAGGGTTACCATGGTCGAGTGGATAAGCGTCCGAGAAGTCGCACTTAAACCGGCCAATTTCGACTGGATGAAGCGCCTGGATGTCTGGATGTAGGTTTTGAACGCTCAAACAGTTGTTACAGGGTTACCATGGTCGAGTGGATTAGCGTCCGAGAAGTCGCACTTGAACCGGACAATATCACCTGGATGTCTGGACTTAGGTTTTGAACGCTTAAAAATTTCTTCCAGGGTTACCATGGTAGAGTGGGAAAGCCTACGAGAAGTCACACTTAACCCGGCCAAGATCATGCCCCTATTAGTGTTATAGTAATGGAGTGAGTTTGTGGGCCCAAGCCTTAAGGAAAACTGTAATACAGGGCCTTTACTGAATAAAATCATGCCCAGTAATGTGTTACTGTTATGGGGTTTGTCTGTGAGCCTGGATGTCTGGACCTAGGTTTTGAACGCTTAAAAGTTTCTTCCAGGGTTACCATGGTCGAGTGGGAAAGCCGACGAGAAGTCACACTTAACCCGGCCAAGATCATGACCCTATTAGTGTTATAGTAATGGAGTGAGTTTGTGGGCCCAAGCCTTAAGGAAAACTGTAATACAGGGCCTTTACTGAATAAAATCATGCCCAGTAATGTGTTACTGTTATGGGGTTAGTCTGTGAGCCTGGATGTCTGGACCTAGGTTTTGAACGCTTAAAAATTTCTTCCAGGGTTACCATGGTCGAGTGGGAAAGCCTACGAGAAGTCACACTTAACCCGGCCAAGATCATGCCCTTTATAGTGTCATAGTAATCGGGTGAGTCTGTGGTCTCAGGCCTTTACTGAATAAAATAAACCCGACAAAGATCATGCCCTTGAAAGTATTATAGTACTGGGGTGAGTTTGTGGGCCCAGGCCTTGAAGAAAACTGTAATACAGGGCCTTTAGTGAATAAAATCATGCCCAGCAATGTCTTGCTGTTATGGGGTTAGTCTAGAGCCTGGATATCTGGACGTAGGTTTTGAATGCTCAAATATTTGTTCTAGGGTTAGCATGGTCGAGTGGATTAGCATCCAAAGAGTTGCACTTAAACTGGCCAATATCGCCTGGATGAAGCGCCTGGATGAAGGCCCTGGATGTCTGGACTTAGGTTTTGAACGCTTAAAAATTTCTTCCAGGGTTACCATGGTCGAGTGGGAAAGCCTATGAGAAGTCACTCTTAACCCTGTCAAGATCCATGCCTCTATTAGTGTTATAGTAATGGAGTGAGTTTGTGGGCCCAAGCCTTAAGGAAAACTGTAATACAGGGCCTTTACTGAATAAAATCATGCCCAGTAATGTGTTACTGTTATGGGGTTAGTCTGTGAGCCTGGATGTCTGGATTTAGATTTTGAACGTTTAAAAATTTCTTCCAGGGTTACCATGGTCGAGTGGGAAAGCCTACGAGAAGTCACTCTTAACCCTGTCAAGGTCATGCTCATAAAAGTTTAATAGTAATGGGTTGAATCTGTGGGCCCAGGCCTTTACTGAATAAAATCATGCCCAGTAATGTGTTGCTGTTATGGGGGTTTGTCTGTGAGCCTGGATGTCTGGATTTAGGTTTTGAACGCTTAAAAATTTCTTCCAGGGTTACCATGGTGGAGTGGGAAAGCCTACGAGAAGTCACACTTAACCTGGCCAAGATCATGCCCCTATTAGTGTTATAGTAATGGAGTGAGTTTGTGGGCCCAAGCCTTAAGGAAAACTGTAATACAGGGCCTTTACTGAATAAAATCATGCCCAGTAATGTGTTACTGTTATGGGGTTAGTCTGTGAGCCTGGATGTCTGGACCTAGGTTTTGAACGCTTAAAAATTTCTTCCAGGGTTACCATGGTCGAGAGGAAAGCCTACGAGAAGTCACACTTAACCCGGCCAAGATCACGCCCTTTTTAGTGTCATAGTAATCGGGTGAGTCTGTGGGCTCAGGCCTTTACTGAATAAAATAAACCCGACAAAGATCATGCCCTTGAAAGTATTATAGTACTTGGGTGAGTTTGTGGGCCCAGGCCTGAAGAAAACTGTAATACAGGGCCTTTAGTGAATAAAATCGTGCCCAGTAATGTCTTGCTGTTATGGGGTTAGTCTAGAGCCTGGATATCTGGACGTAGGTTTTGAATGCTCAAATATTTGTTCCAGGGTTACCATGGTCGAGTGGATTAGCATCCAAAGAGTTGCACTTAAACCGGCCAATATCGCCTGGATGAAGCGCCTGGATGAAGCCTCTGGATGTCTGGACTTAGGTTTTGAACGCTTAAAAATTTCTTCCAGGGTTACCATGGTCGAGTGGGAAAGCGTATGAGAAGTCACTCTTAACCCTGTCAAGATCATGCCCTTTAAAGTTTAATAGTAATGGGGTGAGTTTGTGGGCCCAGGCCTTTACTGAATAAAATCATGCCCAGTAATGTCTTGCTGTTATGGGGTTTGTCTGTGAGCCTGGATGTCTGGATTTAGGTTTTGAACGCTTAAAAATCTCTTCCAGGGTTAATATGGTCGAGTGGGAAAACCTACGAGAAGTCACACTTAACCCGGCCAAGATCATGCCCCTATTAGTGTTATAGTAATGGAGTGAGTTTGTGGACCCAAGCCTTAAGGAAAACTGTAATACAGGGCCTTTACTGAATAAAATCATGCCCAGTAATGTGTTACTGTTATGGGGTTAGTCTGTGAGCCTGGATGTCTGGACCTAGGTTTTGAACGCTTAAAAATTTCTTCCAGGGTTACCATGGTCGAGTGGGAAAGCCTACGAGAAGTCACACTTAACCCGGCCAAGATCACGCCCTTTATAGTGTCATAGTAATGGGGTGAGTCTGTGGGCTCAGGCCTTTTCTGAATAAAATAAACCTGACAAAGATCATGCCCTTGAAAGTGTTATAGTACTGGGGTGAGTTTGTGGGCCCAGGCCTTGAAGAAAACTGTAAAACAGGGCCTTTAGTGAATAAAATCATGCCCAGTAATGTCTTGCTGTTATGGGGTTAGTCTAGAGCCTGGATATCTGGACGTAGGTTTTGAATGCTCAAATATTTGTTCCAGGGTTACCATGGTCGAGTGGATTAGCATCCAAAGAGTTGCACTTAAACCGGCCAGTATCGCCTGGATGAAGCCTCTGGATGTCTGGACTTAGGTTTTGAACGCTTAAAAATTTCTTCCAGGGTTACCATGGTCGAGTGGGAAAGCCTATGAGAAGTCACTCTTAACCCTGTCAAGATCATGCCCCTTAAAGTTTTGTAGTAATTGGTGAGTTTGTGGGCCCAGAACTTAAAGAAAACTGTAATACAGGGCCTTTACTGAATAAAATCATGCCCAGTAATGTGTTACTGTTATGGGGTTAGTCTGTGAGCCTGGATGTCTGGATTTAGATTTTGAACGTTTAAAAATTTCTTCCAGGGTAACCATGGTCGAGTGGGAAAGCCTACGAGAAGTCACACTTAAGTCGGCCAAGATCATGCCCGTAATAATGTTGTAGTATTGGGGTGAGTTTGTGGGTCCAGGCCTTTACTGAATAAAATCATGCCCAGTAATGTGTTACTGTTATGGGATTAGTCTGTGAGCCTGGATGTCTGGACGTAGGTTTTGAATGCTCAAAATTTGTTCCAGGGTTACCATGGTCGAGTGGATAAGCGTCCGAGAAGTCGCACTTAAACCGGCCAATATCGACTGGATGAAGCGCCTGGATGTCTGGATGTAGGTTTTGAACGCTCAAACATTTGTTACAGGGTTACCATGGTCGAGTGGATTAGCGTCCGAGAAGTCGCACTTGAACCGGACAATATCACCTGGATGTCTGGACTTAGGTTTTGAACGCTTAAAAATTTCTTCCAGGGTTACCATGGTCAAGTGGGAAAGCCTACGAGAAGTCACTCTTAACCCTGTCAAGATCATGCCCATAAAAGTTTAATAGTAATGGGTTGAATCTGTGGGCCCAGGCCTTTACTGAATAAAATCATGCCCAGTAATGTGTTGCTGTTATGGGGTTTGTCTGTGAGCCTGGAAGTCTGGATTTAGGTTTTGAACAGCTTAAAGATTTCTTCCAGGGTTACCATGGTCGAGTGGGAAAGCCTATGAGAAGTCACTCTTAACCCTGTCAAGATCATCCCCTTTAAAGTGTTATAGTACTGGGGTGAGTTTGTGGGCCCAGGCCTTGAAGAAAACTGTAATACAGGGCCTTTAGTGAATAAAATCATGCCCAGTAATGTCTTGCTGATATGGGGGTTAGTCTAGAGCCTGGATATCTGGACGTAGTTTTTGAATGCTCAAATATTTGTTCCAGGGTTACCATGGTCGAGTGGATTAGCGCCCAGAAGTCGCACTTAAACCGGCCAATATCACCAGAATGTCTGGACTTAGGTCTTGAATGCTTAAAAAATTCTTCCAGGCTTACCATGGGGTTAGTATTGAGCCTGGATAACTGGACTTAGTTTTTGAAATGTTAAAAATTTCTTCAAGGGTTACCATGGTCGAGTGGGAAAGCCTACGAGAAGTCACACTTAACCCATACAGGGCCTTTAGTGAAAAAAATCATGCCCAGTAATTTGTTACTGTTATAGGGTTAGTTTGTGAGGCTGGATGTCTGGACGTAGGTTTTGAATGCTTAAAAGTTTCTTCCAGGGTTACCATTGTTGAGTGGGAAAACCTACGAGAAATCACACTTAACCCGGCCAAGATCATGCCTATAATAGTGTTATAGTAATGGGGTGAGTTTGTGGGCCCAGGCCTTAAAGAAAACTGTAATACAGGGCCTTTAATGAATAACATCGTGCCCAGTAATTTGTTCCTGTTTGGGGTTAGTCTGTGAGCCTGGATGTCTGGACGTAGGTTTTGAATGCTTGAATATTTCTTCCAGGGTTACCATGGTCGAGAGGGAAAACCTACGAGAAATCACACTTAACCCGGCCAAGATCATGCCTATAATAGTGTTATAGTAATGGAATGAGTCTGTGGGCCCAGGCCTTTACTGAATAAAATCATGCCCAGTAATGTGTTACTGTTATGGGGTTAGTCTGTGAGCCTGGATGTCTGGATTTAGGTTTTGAACGTTTCAATATTTCTTCCAGGGTTACCATGGACGAGTGGAAAAGCGTCCGAGAAGTCGCACATAAACTGGCCAATAGCTCCTGAATGTCTGGACTTAGGTTTTGAACACTTGAAAATTGCTTCCATGGCTACCATGGTCGAGTGGGAAAACCTACGAGAAGTCACAGTTAACCCAGCCAAGATAATGCCCATAAAAGTGTTATAGTAATGGGGTGAGTTTGTAGGGCCCAGGCCTTTACTGAATAAAATCATGCCCAGTAATGTGTTACTGTTAAGGGATAGTCTGTGTGCTTAGATGTCTGGACATAGGTTTTGAATGCTTAAAAGTTTCTTCCAGGGTTACCATTGTCGAGTAAGAAAGCCTACGAGAAGTCACACTTAACCCGGCCAAGATCATGCCCATAAAAGTGTTATAGTAATGGGTTGAGTTTCTGGTCCCAGGCCTTTACTGAATAAAGTCATACGCAGTATTGTGTAGCTGTTATGGGGTTAATCTGTGAGCCTGGATGTCTGGACGTAGGTTTTGAACACTCAAATATTTGTTCCAGAGTCACCATAGTCGAGTGGGAAAACCTACGAGAAGTCACACTTAACCCGGCCAAGTTCATTCCCATAAAAGTTTTATAGTAATGGGGTGAGTCTGTTGGCCCAGGCCTTTACTTAATAAAATCATGCCCAGTAATGTTTTACTGTTAAGGGGATAGTCTGTGTGCTTAGACGTCTGGACTTAGGTTTTGAATGCTTAAAAGTTTCTTCCAGGGTTACCATTGTCGAGTAAGAAAGCCTACGAGAAGTCACACTTAAGCCGGCCAAGATCATGTCCATGAAAGTGTTATAGTAATGGGGTGAGTCTGTGGATCCAGGCCTTAAAGAGAGCTGTAATACAGGGCCATTAGTGAATAAAATCTTGCCCAGTAATGTGTTAATGTTATGGGGTTAGTTTGTGAGCCTGGATGTCTGGATTTAGGTTTTGAATGCTTAAAAACTTCTTCCAGGGTTACCTTCGAGTGGGAAAGCCTACGAGAAGTCACACTTAAGTCGGCCAAGATCATGCCCATGAAAGTGTTATAGTATTGGGGTGAGTCTGTGGGACCAGGCCTTAAAGAGAGCTGTAATACAGGGCCTTTAGTGAATAAAATCTTGCCCAGTAATGTGTTTCTGTTATGGGGTTAGTCTGTGAGCCTGGATGTCTGGATTTAGGTTTTGAACGCTTAAAAAATTCTTCCAGGGTTACCATGGTCGAGTGGGAAAGCCTACGAGAAGTCACACTTAACCCGACCAAGATCATGCCCATAAAATTGTGATAGTAATGGGGTGAGTTTGTGGGCCCAGGCCTTTACTGAATAAAGTCATGCACAGTAATTTGTTACTGTTATAGGTTAGTCTGTGAGGCTGGATATCTGGACGTAGGTTTTGAACCTTTTTGAACCTTTTAGTACGCTTCAACCAAGATGGCGCCGTTGAGTTCGGCTGCCGTCCACGACCGCTCGGCAAAACTTTTTGTTTTTCTGTTAATTATTAGTATTTTGGATAGTCTGCGCGGTTTTCTTTATATAAGATGGCTATCACTAAATATGATCGAGCCACTCTTATATCTATTGGTGTACAATGCACCCAACTTTCGCCGTTTTTAAACCGGACCCATGTTGGCGAGCGAGATCCTGACGAAGACAAAAGGACGCGACCGCGACCGGCGTCCACGAGGAAACGAGCCGGCGTCAGGAACAGGTTGAGGCACGCCACACCGCGCGCTCCCTTACCTAGTGTCCTGTTAGCCAACGCCCAGTCTCTGGATAACAAGCTCGATGACCTCAGGCAAGGATCAAGTTCCAGAGAGACATTCGGGACTGCAACCTCCTCTGCTTCACCGAGACATGGCTGAACCCAGCGGTACCGACCACGCCATACAACCGCCGAGTTTTTCTCCGTTTACCGCATGGACAGAACAATGGAGTCGGGAAGACACGGGAGGTGGAGTGTGTCTGATGGTGAACAACCGCTGGTGCGACAGCGCGAGCGTTGTTCCTCTCTCACGCTCCTGCACACCAAACCTGGAACTTCTGACCATCAAATGTCGCCCTTTCTACCTTCCACGGAATTCAGCTCAGTCATAGTCAGCGCCGTTTATATTCCACCTCAAGCGGACACGGACGCTGCAATATGGGATTTACACGACCACCTCACAACACACCAGACACAGCACCGGGACGCCGCACTCATTGTGCTGGGGGATTTTAACAGTGCAAACCTCAAGCGCGCACTGCCGAACTTTCACCAGCACATCACCTGCCCCACCAGGGGCGAAAGGACACTGGATCACTGCTACACACCCTTCAGAGACAGCTACCAGGCAAAATCATGCCCGCCGCGTTTGGTAAATCGGACCATGCCGCCATTTTCCTCGTACCTGTTTACAAACAGAGGCTGAAACAGGAAGCCCGGTACAGAGGGAGGTGTCACGCTGGACTGACCATTCGTGGCCGCTCTGCAGGACGCTTTGGATGACAGACTGGGCCATGTTCAGGTGTAGCTCCGAGGACGCCAACGAAGTTTACGGAAGCGGTGGTGGGATTCATCGGAAACTAGCGGATGACACGGTAGAGAAAACCGTCATCAGGACGTTTCCCAACCAGAAGCCGTGGGTAGACAAAACTATCCGCGACTCTCTGAGATCCCGCCCGTAGCCTATAACACGGGGATAGTCACCGGGGATATGTCTGAATACAAGGCTGCGTCAGACGCGTGCGCATAAGCGGTAAAGGAGGCAAAGAGGTGCTACGGAGGAAACTTGAGTCACAGTTTCAACACAGTGACTCTAGGAGCCTCTGGCAGGGACTGAGAAACATCACGGACTATAAAACGCCAACCTCCAGAGTGGAGAGCGGATGCTTCTCTGGCAGACGAGCTAAACACCTTTATGCTCGTTCGAGGCTGCAGCTAATCACGCTAGCGCCGCTAGCGGCATGATGAACAGCATGCACGCCGAGAGAGCCGGAGAGGAGATCGCGTTCACCATTTCGGAGCACGACGTAAGGAGGGCATTCAGGAAAGTGAACACCAGGAAGGCAGCAGGACCTGACGGCATCACAGGTCGGGTTCTGAGAGTCTGTGCTGACCAGCTAGCACCGGTGTTCACTGAGATATTTAATCTCTCCCTGAAGCAGTCTGTAGTCCCCTCATGTTTCAAAGAGTCCATCATTGTTCCTGTGCCGAAGAAACCTCAACCATCTTGCCTAAATGATTACCGCCCTGTAGCTCTGACGTCTGTAGTGATGAAGTGCTTCGAGAGACTCGTCAGAGACTTCATCACCGCATCACTACCGGACACACTGGACCCACTTCAGTTTGCCTACCGCCAAAACCGGTCTACGGAGGATGCCATCACACACCTCCTCCACACAACCACAAGCCACCTGGATTTTAGGAAAGGGAACTATGTGAAAATGCTGTTCGTGGACTATAGTTCAGCGTTCAACACCATAGTTCCCTCCACGCTCACCTCGAAGTTGGAGGTCCTGGGACTCAGCCCATCCCTTCGTCACTGGATCACCAACTTCCTAACTGACAGACCACAAGCCGCACGGATGGGAAAACACACCTCATCCTCCCCTCACTCTCAGCACTGGAGCCCCTCAGGGTTGTGTTCTGAGCCCCCTGCTGTACTCGCTGTACACACATGACTGTGTGGCCACTACAAACTCCACCACCATCATTAAATTTGCTGACGACACTGTCGTGGTGGGCCTGATCTCCAACAACGATGAGATGGCCTACCTTCAGGAGATCAACAACCTGGAGAGATGGTGTCAGGAGAACAATCTGCTCCTGAACGTCAGCAAAACTAAGGAGTTAATAGTGGACTTCAGCACGAAGCAGGTGCGCTCTTACCATCCCATCAAGATCGACGGGACCCCAGTGGAGAGAGTGGACAGTTTCCGGTACCTGGGTGTTCATATCACGCAGGACCTGTCTTGGTCCTGTCACATCAACACCCTGGTGAAGAAGGCCCGGCAGCGCCTATACCATCTGAGGCGCTTAAGGGACTTCAGACTCCCATCTCAGGTGCTCAGGAACTTCTACACCTGCACCATCGAGAGTGTCCTGACGGGAAACATCACCTCCTGGTTTGGAAACAGCACCATGCAGGACAGGCGAGCCCTTCAGAAGGTGGTGCGGTCAGCTGAGCGCACCATCCGCACTGAGCTCCCTGTACTGCAGCACATCTACAACAAGCGGTGCTGTACCAGGCCAGGAAGATCGTGGAAGACCTCAGCCATCCCAACAATGGACTCTTCTCTCTGCTGCGCTCAGGAAAGCGCTGCGTTCCCTGAAGGCAAACACAGAGAGAATGAAGAGGAGCTTCTTCCCGCAGGCCATTCGGAGTCTGAACCAGAGAACACCCAGCACCTAATTACCGGGATTCCCATGTTCACCCATCTTTCCCAGATACTCGCCACTTACTTTGGTCAATTGCACTAGCCACTTTGCACTGGACATTCGCACAGCCACTTTTACATTTTACACTTTATATTTTTATATTCTACACTTATTTACACTTTATTTTTTTAAAACTTTGCACACTTTTTATACATATTTTTATACATATATTTTATATTTATATATATTTAAATTCTGTTTTCTGTTTCTATTTTGATGCTGGACGGTTGTAAAAACATTTCACTGCATGTCGTACCATGTATGTATGTGTATGTGACAAATAAAATTTGAATTTGAATTTGAATTTGATTTGAAATGTAAAAAATTTCTTCCATGGTTACCATGGTCGAGTGGGAAAGCCTATGAGAAGTCACACTCAACCCGCCAAGATCATGCCCATAATAGTGTTATAGTAATGGGGTGAGTCTGTGGGCCCATGCATTTATTGAATAAAATCATGCCCAGTAATGTGTTACTGTTATGGGGTTAGTCTGTTAGCCTGGATGTCTGGACGTAGGTTTTGAACGCTCAAATATTTGTTCCAGGGTTACCATGGTCGAGTGCATTATCGTCCGAGAAATCGCACTTAAACCGGCCAATATCGCCTGGGTGAAGAGCCTGGATGTCTGGACGTAGGTTTTGAACGCTTCAAATATTTGTTCCAGGTTACCATGGTCGAGTGGATTAGCGTCCGAGAAGTCGCACTTAAACCGCCAATATCGCTGGATGTCTGGACGTAGGTTTTGAACGCTTAAAAACTTCTTCCAGGGTTAATATGGTCAAATGGGAAAAGCTTACGAGAAGTCACACTTAACCCGGCCAAGATCATGCCCCTAATAGTGTTATAGTAATGGAGTGAGTTTGTGGGCCCAGGCCTTAAAGAAAACTGTAATACAGGGCCTTTAGTGAATAAAACCATTCCAGTAATGTCTTGTTGTTATGGGGTTAGTCTTGAGGCTGGATGTCTGGATTTAGGTTTTGAATGCTTCAATATTTCTTCCAGGGTTACCATGGTCGAGTGGGAAAGCCTACGAGAAGTCACACTTAAGTCGTGCCAAGATCATGCCCATGAAAGTGTTATAGTAATGGGGTGAGTCTGTGGGTCCAGGCCTTAAAGAGAGCTGTAATACAGGGCCTTTAGTGAATAAAATCTTGCCCAGTAATGTGTTTCTGTTATGGGGTTAGTCTGTGAGCCTGGATGTCTGGATCTAGGTTTTGAAAGCTCAAACTTTTGTTCCAGGGTTACCATGGGCGAGTGGATTAGCGCCCGAGAAGTCGCACTTAAACCGGACAATATCGCCTGGATGTGTGGACATAGGTTTTGAATGCTTAAAAATTTCTTCCAGGGTTACCATGGTCGAATGGGAAAGTTTACGAGAAGTCACACTTAAACCAGCCAAGATCATGCGTATAAATGTGTTATAGTAATGGGTTGAATCTGTGGGCTCAATTGTGATAGTAATGGGTGGAATCTCAGGCCCAGGCCTTTACTGAATAAAATCATACCCAGTAATGTGTTACTGTTATGGGGTTAGTCTGTGGGCCTGGATGTCTGGACGTAGATTTTGAACGCTCAAACATTTGTTCCAGGGTTACCATGGTCGAGTGGATTAGCGCTCAAAAGTCGCACTTAAACCGGGCAATATCGCCTGGATGAAGCGCCTGGATGTCTGGACTTAGGTTTTGAACGCTTAAAAGTTTCTTCCAAGGTTACCATGGTCAAGTGGGAAAGCCTACAAGAAGTCACTCTTAACCCTGTCAAGATCGTGCCCATTAAAGTTTTATAGTAATGGGGTGAGTTTGTGGGGCCCAGGCCTTAAAGAAAAATGTAATACAGGGCCTTTAATGAATAAAATCATGCCCAGTAATGTGTTACTGTTAAGGGGTTAGTCTGTGTGCTTGGATGTCTGGACGTAGGTTTTGAATGCTTAAAAATTTCTTCCAGGGTTACCATGGTCGAGTGGGAAAGCATACGAGAATTCACACTTAACCCGGCCAAGATCATGCCCATAAAAGTTTAATAGTAATGGGTTGAATCTGTGGGCCCAGGCCTTTACTGAATAAAATCATGCCCAGTAATGTGTTGCTGTTATGGGGTTTGTCTGTGAGCCTGGAAGTCTGGATTTAGGTTTTGAACGCTTAAAGATTTCTTCCAGGGTTACCATGGTCGAGTGGGAAAGCCTATGAGAAGTCACTCTTAACCCTGTCAAGATCATCCCCTTTAAAGTGTTATAGTACTGGGGTGAGTTTGTGGGCCCAGGCCTTGAAGAAAACTGTAATACAGGGCCTTTAGTGAATAAAATCATGCCCAGTAATGTCTTGCTGATATGGGGTTAGTCTAGAGCCTGGATATCTGGACGAGGTTTTGAATGCTCAAATATTTGTTCCAGGGTTACCATGGTCGAGTGGATTAGCATCCAAAGAGTTGCACTTTAAACCGCCAATATTGCCTGGACGAAGCGCCTGGATGAAGCCTCTGGATGTCTGGACTTAGGTTTTGAACGCTTAAAAATTTCTTCCAGGGTTACCATGGTCGAGGAAAGCCTACGAGAAGTCACACTTAACCCGCCAAGATCACGCCCCTTTTTAGTGTCATAGTAATCGGGTGAGTCTGTGGGCTCAGGCCTTTACTGAATAAAATAAACCCGACAAAGATCATGCCCTTGAAAGTATTATACTACTGGGGTGAGTTTGTGGGCCCAGGCCTTGAAGAAAACTGTAATACAGGGCCTTTAGTGAATAAAATCGTGCCCAGTAATGTCTTGCTGTTATGGGGTTAGTCTAGAGCCTGGATATCTGGACGTAGGTTTTGAATGCTCAAATATTTGTTCCAGGGTTACCATGGTCGAGTGGATTAGCATCCAAAGAGTTGCACTTAAACCGCCAATATCGCCTGGATGAAGCGCCTGGATGAAGCCTCTGGATGTCTGGACTTAGGTTTTGAACGCTTAAAAATTTCTTCCAGGGTTACCATGGTCGAGTGGGAAAGCCTATGAGAAGTCACTCTTAACCCTGTCAAGATCATGCCCTTTAAAGTTTAATAGTAATGGGGTGAGTTTGTGGCCCAGGCCCAGGCCTTTACTGAATAAAATCATGCCCAGTAATGTGTTGCTGTTATGGGGTTTGTCTGTGAGCCTGGATGTCTGGATTTAGGTTTTGAACGCTTAAAAATCTCTTCCAGGGTTAATATGGTCGAGTGGGAAAGTTTACGAGAAGTCACACTTAACCCGGCCAAGATCATGCCCCTATTAGTGTTGTAGTAATGGAGTGAGTTTGTGGACCCAAGCCTTAAGGAAAACTGTAATACAGGGCCTTTAGTGAATAAAATCATGCCCAGTAATGTCTTGCTGTTATGGGGTTAGTCTAGAGCCTGGATATCTGGACGTAGGTTTTGAATGCTCAAATATTTGTTCCAGGGTTACCATGGTCGAGTGGATTAGCATCCAAAGAGTTGCACTTAAACCGCCAGTATCGCCTGGATGAAGCCTCTGGATGTCTGGACTTAGATTTTGAACGCTTAAAAATTTCTTCCAGGGTTACCATGGTCGAGTGGGAAAGCCTATGAGAAGTCACTCTTAACCCTGTCAAGATCATGCCCTTAAGGTTTTATAGTAATTGGTGAGTTTGTGGGCCCAGGCCTTAAAGAAAACTGTAATACAGGGCCTTTACTGAATAAAATCATGCCCAGTAATGTGTTACTGTTATGGGGTTAGTCTGTGAGCCTGGATGTCTGGATTTAGATTTTGAACGCTTAAAAATTTCTTCCAGGGTAACCATGGTCGAGTGGGAAAGCTTCACGAGAAGTCACACTTTAAGTCGGCCACAATCATGCCCATAATAGTGTTATAGTAATGGGGTGAGTCTGTGGGTCTCAGGCCTTTACTGAATAAAATAAACCCGACAAAGATCATGACCTTGAAAGTGTTATAGTACTGGGGTGAGTTTGGGCCCAGGCCTTGAAGAAAACTGTAATACAGGGCCTTTAGTGAATAAAATCATGCCCAGTAATGTCTTGCTGTTATGGGGTTAGTCTAGAGCCTGGATATCTGGACGTAGGTTTTGAATGCTCAAATATTTGTTCCAGGGTTACCATGGTCGAGTGGATTAGCATCCAAAGAGTTGCACTTAAACCGGCCAATATCGCCTGGATGAAGCCTCTAGATGTCTGGACTTAGGTTTTGAACGCTTAAAAATTTCTTCCAGGGTTACCATGGTCGAGTGGGAAAGCCTATGAGAAGTCACTCTTAACCCTGTCAAGATCATGCCCTTTAAAGTTTTATAGTAATGGGGTGAGTTTGTGGCCCAGGCCTTAAAAAAACTGTAATACAGGGCCTTTACTGAATAAAATCATGTCCAGTAATGTGTTACTGTTATGGGGTTAGTCTGTGAGCCTGGATGTCTGGATTTAGATTTTGAACGTTTAAAAATTTCTTCCAGGGGAACCATGGTCGAGTGGGAAAGCCTACGAGAAGTCACACTTAAGTCGCCAAGATCATGCCCATAATAATGTTGTAGTATTGGGGTGAGTTTGTGGGTCCAGGCCTTTACTAAATAAAATCATGCCCAGTAATGTGTTACTGTTATGGGATTAGTCTGTGAGCCTGGATGTCTGGACGTAGGTTTTGAATGCTCAAAAATTTGTTCCAGGGTTACCATGGTCGAGTGGATAAGCTGCCTGAGAAGTCGCACTTAAACCGGACAATATCGACTGGATGAAGTGCCTAGATGTCTGGATGTAGGTTTTGAACGCTCAAACATTTGTTACAGGGTTACCATGGTCGAGTGGATTAGCGCCCGAGAAGTCGCACTTAAACCGGACAATATCGCCTGGATGTCTGGACTTAGGTTTTGAACGCTTTAAAAATTTCTTCCAGGGTTACCATGGTCGAGTGGGAAAGCCTACGAGAAGTCACTCTTAACCCTGTCAAGATCATGCCCATAAAAGTTTAATAGTAATGGGTTGAATCTGTGGGCCCAGGCCTTTACTGAATAAAATCATGCCCGGTAATGTGTTGCTGTTATGGGGTTTGTCTGTGAGTCTGGATGTCTGGGTTTAGGTTTTGAACACTTACAAATTTCTTCCAGGGTTAATATGTTCGAGTGGGAAAAGCTACGAGAAGTCACACTTAACCTGCCAAGATCATGCCCCTATTAGTGTTATAGTAATGGAGTGAGTTTGGGGCCCAAGCCTTAAAGAAAACTGTAATACAGGGCCTTTACTGAATAAAATCATGCCCAGTAATGTGTTACTGTTATGGGGTTAGTCTGTGAGCCTGGATGTCTGGATTTAGATTTTGAACGTTTAAAAATTTCTTCCAGGGTAACCATGGTCGAGTGGGAAAGCCTACGAGAAGTCACACTTAAACCGGCCAAGATCATGCCCCTATTAGTGTTATAGTAACGGAGTGAGTTTGTGGGCCCAAGCCTTAAGGAAAACTGTAATACAGGGCCTTTACTGAATAAAATCATGCCCAGTAATGTGTTACTGTTATGGGGTTAGTCTGTGAGCCTGTATGTCTGGACGTAGGTTTTGAATGCTTGAATATTTCTTCCAGGGTTGCCATTGTTGAGTGGGAAAAGACTACGAGAAGTCACACTTAAACCGCCAAGATCACGCCCATAATAGTGTTATAGTAATGGGGTGAGTCTGTGGGCTCAGGCCTTTACTGAATAAAATAAACCCGACAAAGATCATGCCCTTGAAAGTGTTATAGTACTGGGGTGAGTTTGTGGGCCCAGGCATTGAAGAAAACTGTAATACAGGGCCTTTAGTGAATAAAATCATGCCCAGTAATGTCTTGCTGATATGGGGTTAGTCTAGAGCCTGGATATCTGGACGTAGGTTTTGAATGCTCAAATATTTGTTCCAGGGTTACCATGGTCGAGTGGATTAGCATCCAAAGAGTTGCACTTAAACCGGCCAATATCGCCTGGATGAAGCCTCTGGATGTCTGGACTTAGGTTTTGAACGCTTAAAAATTTCTTCCAGGGTTACCATGGTCGAGTGGGAAAGCCTATGAGAAGTCACTCTTAACCCTGTCAAGATCATGCCCTTTAAAGTTTTATAGTAATGGGTGAGTTTGTGGTCCCAGGCCTTAAAGAAAACTGTAATACAGGGCCTTTACTGAATAAAATCATGCCCAGTAATGTGTTACTATTATGGGGTTAATCTGTGAGCCTGGATGTCTGGATTTAGATTTTGAACGCTTAAAAATTTCTTCCAGGGTAACCATGGTCGAGTGGGAAAGCCTACACGAGAAGTCACACTTAAGTCGGCCAAGATCATTCCCATTATAATGTTGTAGTATTGGGGTGAGTTTGTGGGTCCAGGCCTTTACTGAATAAAATCATGCCCAGTAATGTGTTACTGTTATGGGATTAGTCTGTGAGCCTGGATGTCTGGACGTAGGTTTTGAATGCTCAAAATTTGTTCCAGGGTTACCATGGTCGAGTGGATAAGCGCCCGAGAAGTCGCACTTAAACCGCCAATTTCGACTGGATGAAGCGCCTGGATGTCTGGATGTAGGTTTTGAACGCTCAAACAGTTGTTACAGGGTTACCATGGTCGAGTGGATTAGCGTCCGAGAAGTCGCACTTGAACCGGACAATATCACCTGGATGTCTGGACTTAGGTTTTGAACGCTTAAAAATTTCTTCCAGGGTTACCATGGTAGAGTGGGAAAGCTTTACGAGAAGTCACACTTAACCCGCCAAGATCATGCCCCTATTAGTGTTATAGTAATGGAGTGAGTTTGTGGGGCCCAAGCCTTAAGGAAAACTGTAATACAGGGCCTTTACTGAATAAAATCATGCCCAGTAATGTGTTACTGTTATGGGGTTTGTCTGTGAGCCTGGATGTCTGGACCTAGGTTTTGAACGCTTAAAAGTTTCTTCCAGGGTTACCATGGTCGAGTGGGAAAGCCGACGAGAAGTCACACTTAACCCGGCCAAGATCATGACCCTATTAGTGTTATAGTAATGGAGTGAGTTTGTGGGCCCAAGCCTTAAGGAAAACTGTAATACAGGGCCTTTACTGAATAAAATCATGCCCAGTAATGTGTTACTGTTATGGGGTTAGTCTGTGAGCCTGGATGTCTGGACCTAGGTTTTGAACGCTTAAAAATTTCTTCCAGGGTTACCATGGTCGAGTGGGAAAGCCTACGAGAAGTCACACTTAACCCGCCAAGATCATGCCCTTTATAGTGTCATAGTAATCGGGTGAGTCTGTGGTCTCAGGCCTTTACTGAATAAAATAAACCACAAAGATCATGCCCTTGAAAGTATTATAGTACTGGGGTGAGTTTGTGGGCCCAGGCCTTGAAGAAAACTGTAATACAGGGCCTTTAGTGAATAAAATCATGCCCAGCAATGTCTTGCTGTTATGGGGTTAGTCTAGAGCCTGGATATCTGGACGTAGGTTTTGAATGCTCAAATATTTGTTCTAGGGTTAGCATGGTCGAGTGGATTAGCATCCAAAGAGTTGCACTTAAACTGGCCAATATCGCCTGGATGAAGCGCCTGGATGAAGGCCCTGGATGTCTGGACTTAGGTTTTGAACGCTTAAAAATTTCTTCCAGGGTTACCATGGTCGAGTGGGAAAGCCTATGAGAAGTCACTCTTAACCCTGTCAAGATCATGCCTCTATTAGTGTTATAGTAATGGAGTGAGTTTGTGGGCCCAAGCCTTAAGGAAAACTGTAATACAGGGCCTTTACTGAATAAAATCATGCCCAGTAATGTGTTACTGTTATGGGGTTAGTCTGTGAGCCTGGATGTCTGGATTTAGATTTTGAACGTTTAAAAATTTCTTCCAGGGTTACCATGGTCGAGTGGGAAAGCCTACGAGAAGTCACTCTTAACCCTGTCAAGGTCATGCTCATAAAAGTTTAATAGTAATGGGTTGAATCTGTGGGCCCAGGCCTTTACTGAATAAAATCATGCCCAGTAATGTGTTGCTGTTATGGGGTTTGTCTGTGAGCCTGGATGTCTGGATTTAGGTTTTGAACGCTTAAAAATTTCTTCCAGGGTTACCATGGTGGAGTGGGAAAGCCTACGAGAAGTCACACTTAACCTGGCCAAGATCATGCCCCTATTAGTGTTATAGTAATGGAGTGAGTTTGTGGGCCCAAGCCTTAAGGAAAACTGTAATACAGGGCCTTTACTGAATAAAATCATGCCCAGTAATGTGTTACTGTTATGGGGTTAGTCTGTGAGCCTGGATGTCTGGACCTAGGTTTTGAACGCTTAAAAATTTCTTCCAGGGTTACCATGGTCGAGAGGGAAAGCCTACGAGAAGTCACACTTAACCCGGCCAAGATCACGCCCTTTTTAGTGTCATAGTAATCGGGTGAGTCTGTGGGCTCAGGCCTTTACTGAATAAAATAAACCCGACAAAGATCATGCCCTTGAAAGTATTATAGTACTTGGGTGAGTTTGTGGGCCCAGGCCTTGAAGAAAACTGTAATACAGGGCCTTTAGTGAATAAAATCGTGCCCAGTAATGTCTTGCTGTTATGGGGTTAGTCTAGAGCCTGGATATCTGGACGTAGGTTTTGAATGCTCAAATATTTGTTCCAGGGTTACCATGGTCGAGTGGATTAGCATCCAAAGAGTTGCACTTAAACCGGCCAATATCGCCTGGATGAAGCGCCTGGATGAAGCCTCTGGATGTCTGGACTTAGGTTTTGAACGCTTAAAAATTTCTTCCAGGGTTACCATGGTCGAGTGGGAAAGCGTATGAGAAGTCACTCTTAACCCTGTCAAGATCATGCCCTTTAAAGTTTAATAGTAATGGGGTGAGTTTGTGGCCCAGGCCTTTACTGAATAAAATCATGCCCAGTAATGTCTTGCTGTTATGGGGTTTGTCTGTGAGACTGGATGTCTGGATTTAGGTTTTGAACGCTAAAAATCTCTTCCAGGGTTAATATGGTCGAGTGGGAAAACCCTACGAGAAGTCACACTTAACCCGGCCAAGATCATGCCCCTATTAGTGTTATAGTAATGGAGTGAGTTTGTGGACCCAAGCCTTAAGGAAAACTGTAATACAGGGCCTTTACTGAATAAAATCATGCCCAGTAATGTGTTACTGTTATGGGGTTAGTCTGTGAGCCTGGATGTCTGGACCTAGGTTTTGAACGCTTAAAAATTTCTTCCAGGGTTACCATGGTCGAGTGGGAAAGCCTACGAGAAGTCACACTTAACCCGCCAAGATCACGCCCTTTATAGTGTCATAGTAATGGGGTGAGTCTGTGGGCTCAGGCCTTTTCTGAATAAAATAAACCTGACAAAGATCATGCCCCTTGAAAGTGTTATAGTACTGGGGTGAGTTTGTAGGCCCAGGCCTTGAAGAAAACTGTAAACAGGGCCTTTAGTGAATAAAATCATGCCCAGTAATGTCTTGCTGTTATGGGGTTAGTCTAGAGCCTGGATATCTGGACGTAGGTTTTGAATGCTCAAATATTTGTTCCAGGGTTACCATGGTCGAGTGGATTAGCATCCAAAGAGTTGCACTTAAACCGGCCAGTATCGCCTGGATGAAGCCTCTGGATGTCTGGACTTAGGTTTTGAACGCTTAAAAATTTCTTCCAGGGTTACCATGGTCGAGTGGGAAAGCCTATGAGAAGTCACTCTTAACCCTGTCAAGATCATGCCCCTTAAAGTTTTGTAGTAATTGGTGAGTTTGTGGGCCCAGAACTTAAAGAAAACTGTAATACAGGGCCTTTACTGAATAAAATCATGCCCAGTAATGTGTTACTGTTATGGGGTTAGTCTGTGAGCCTGGATGTCTGGATTTAGATTTTGAACGTTTAAAAATTTCTTCCAGGGTAACCATGGTCGAGTGGGAAAGCCTACGAGAAGTCACACTTAAGTCGGCCAAGATCATGCCCGTAATAATGTTGTAGTATTGGGGTGAGTTTGTGGGTCCAGGCCTTTACTGAATAAAATCATGCCCAGTAATGTGTTACTGTTATGGGATTAGTCTGTGAGCCTGGATGTCTGGACGTAGGTTTTGAATGCTCAAAATTTGTTCCAGGGTTACCATGGTCGAAAGTGGATAAGCGCCCGAGAAGTCGCACTTAAACCGCCAATATCGACTGGATGAAGCGCCTGGATGTCTGGATGTAGGTTTTGAACGCTCAAACATTTGTTACAGGGTTACCATGGTCGAGTGGATTAGCGTCCGAGAAGTCGCACTTGAACCGGACAATATCACCTGGATGTCTGGACTTAGGTTTTGAACGCTTAAAAATTTCTTCCAGGGTTACCATGGTCAAGTGGGAAAGCCTACGAGAAGTCACTCTTAACCCTGTCAAGATCATGCCCATAAAAGTTTAATAGTAATGGGTTGAATCTGTGGGCCCAGGCCTTTACTGAATAAAATCATGCCCAGTAATGTGTTGCTGTTATGGGGTTTGTCTGTG
The DNA here is from genome assembly GCF_018831695.1 of Puntigrus tetrazona. NCBI lineage: Eukaryota > Metazoa > Chordata > Actinopteri > Cypriniformes > Cyprinidae > Puntigrus > Puntigrus tetrazona. The sequence goes on from NW_025048628.1 coordinate 320,004, forward strand.
AGCCTGGAAGTCTGGATTTAGGTTTTGAACGCTTAAAGATTTCTTCCAGGGTTACCATGGTCGAGTGGGAAAGCCTATGAGAAGTCACTCTTAACCCTGTCAAGATCATCCCCTTTAAAGTGTTATAGTACTGGGGTGAGTTTGTGGGCCCAGGCCTTGAAGAAAACTGTAATACAGGGCCTTTAGTGAATAAAATCATGCCCAGTAATGTCTTGCTGATATGGGGTTAGTCTAGAGCCTGGATATCTGGACGTAGTTTTTGAATGCTCAAATATTTGTTCCAGGGTTACCATGGTCGAGTGGATTAGCGTCCGAGAAGTCGCACTTAAACCGGCCAATATCACCAGAATGTCTGGACTTAGGTCTTGAATGCTTAAAAAATTCTTCCAGGCTTACCATGGGGTTAGTATTGAGCCTGGATAACTGGACTTAGTTTTTGAAATGTTAAAAATTTCTTCAAGGGTTACCATGGTCGAGTGGGAAAGCCTACGAGAAGTCACACTTAACCCATACAGGGCCTTTAGTGAAAAAAATCATGCCCAGTAATTTGTTACTGTTATAGGGTTAGTTTGTGAGGCTGGATGTCTGGACGTAGGTTTTGAATGCTTAAAAGTTTCTTCCAGGGTTACCATTGTTGAGTGGGAAAACTACGAGAAATCACACTTAACCCGCCAAGATCATGCCTATAATAGTGTTATAGTAATGGGGTGAGTTTGTGGGCCCAGGCCTTAAAGAAAACTGTAATACAGGGCCTTTAATGAATAACATCGTGCCCAGTAATTTGTTCCTGTTTGGGGTTAGTCTGTGAGCCTGGATGTCTGGACGTAGGTTTTGAATGCTTGAATATTTCTTCCAGGGTTACCATGGTGAGAGAGGAAAACCTACGATAGAAATCACACTTAACCCTGCCAAGATCATGCCTATAATAGTGTTATAGTAATGGAATGAGTCTGTGGGCCCAGGCCTTTACTGAATAAAAATCATGCCCAGTAATGTGTTACTGTTATGGGGTTAGTCTGTGAGCCTGGATGTCTGGATTTAGGTTTTGAACGTTTCAATATTTCTTCCAGGGTTACCATGGACGAGTGGAAAAGCGTCCGAGAAGTCGCACATAAACTGGCCAATAGCTCCCTGAATGTCTGGACTTAGGTTTTGAACACTTGAAAATTGCTTCCATGGCTACCATGGTCGAGTGGGAAAACCTACGAGAAGTCACAGTTAACCCAGCCAAGATAATGCCCATAAAAGTGTTATAGTAATGGGGTGAGTTTGTGGGCCCAGGCCTTTACTGAATAAAATCATGCCCAGTAATGTGTTACTGTTAAGGGATAGTCTGTGTGCTTAGATGTCTGGACATAGGTTTTGAATGCTTAAAAGTTTCTTCCAGGGTTACCATTGTCGAGTAAGAAAGCCTACGAGAAGTCACACTTAACCCGGCCAAGATCATGCCCATAAAAGTGTTATAGTAATGGGTTGAGTTTCTGGTCCCAGGCCTTTACTGAATAAAGTCACACGCAGTATTGTGTAGCTGTTATGGGGTTAATCTGTGAGCCTGGATGTCTGGACGTAGGTTTTGAACACTCAAATATTTGTTCCAGAGTCACCATAGTCGAGTGGGAAAACCTACGAGAAGTCACACTTAACCCGGCCAAGTTCATTCCCATAAAAGTTTTATAGTAATGGGGTGAGTCTGTTGGCCCAGGCCTTTACTTAATAAAATCATGCCCAGTAATGTTTTACTGTTAAGGGATAGTCTGTGTGCTTAGACGTCTGGACTTAGGTTTTGAATGCTTAAAAGTTTCTTCCAGGGTTACCATTGTCGAGTAAGAAAGCCTCGAGAAGTCACACTTAAGCCGCCAAGATCATGTCCATGAAAGTGTTATAGTAATGGGGTGAGTCTGTGGATCCAGGCCTTAAAGAGAGCTGTAATACAGGGCCATTAGTGAATAAAATCTTGCCCAGTAATGTGTTAATGTTATGGGGTTAGTTTGTGAGCCTGGATGTCTGGATTTAGGTTTTGAATGCTTAAAAACTTCTTCCAGGGTTACCTTCGAGTGGGAAAGTTTACGAGAAGTCACACTTAAGTCGGCCAAGATCATGCCCATGAAAGTGTTATAGTATTGGGGTGAGTCTGTGGGACCAGGCCTTAAAGAGAGCTGTAATACAGGGCCTTTAGTGAATAAAATCTTGCCCAGTAATGTGTTTCTGTTATGGGGTTAGTCTGTGAGCCTGGATGTCTGGATTTAGGTTTTGAACGCTTAAAAAATTCTTCCAGGGTTACCATGGTCGAGTGGGAAAGCCTACGAGAAGTCACACTTAACCCGACCAAGATCATGCCCATAAAATTGTGATAGTAATGGGGTGAGTTTGTGGGCCCAGGCCTTTACTGAATAAAGTCATGCACAGTAATTTGTTACTGTTATAGGGTTAGTCTGTGAGGCTGGATATCTGGACGTAGGTTTTGAACCTTTTTTGAACCTTTAGTACGCTTCAACCAAGATGGCGCCGTTGAGTTCGGCTGCCGTCACGACCGCTCCGGCAAAACTTTTTGTTTTTCTGTTAATTATTAGTATTTTGGATAGTCTGCGCGGTTTTCTTTATATAAGATGGCTATCACTAAATATGATCGAGCCACTCTTATATCTATTGGTGTACAATGCACCCAACTTTCGCCGTTTTTAAACCCGGACCCATGTTGGCCGAGCGAGATCCTGACGAAGACAAAAGGACGCGACCCGCACCGGCGTCCACGAGGGAAACGAGCCGGCGTCAGGAACAGGTTGAGGGCACGCTCACACCGCGCTCCCTTACCTAGTGTCCTGTTAGCCAACGTCCAGTCTCTGGATAACAAGCTCGATGACCTCAGGGCAAGGATCAAGTTCCAGAGAGACATTCGGGACTGCAACCTCCTCTGCTTCACCGAGACATGGCTGAACCCAGCGGTACCGGACCACGCCATACAACCGGCCGAAGTTTTTCTCCGTTTACCGCATGGACAGAACAATGGAGTCGGGAAGACACGGGAGGTGGAGTGTGTCTGATGGTGAACAACCGCTGGTGCGACAGCGCGAGCGTTGTTCTCTCTCACGCTCCTGCACACCAAACCTGGAACTTCTGACCATCAAATGTCGCCCTTTCTACCTTCCACGGAATTCAGCTCGGTCATAGTCAGCGCCGCTTATATTCCACCTCAAGCGGACACGGACGCTGCAATATGGGATTTACACGACCACCACCACAACACACCAGACACAGCACCGGGACGCCGCACTCATTGTGCTGGGGATTTTAACAGTGCAAACCTCAAGCGCGCACTGCCGAACTTTCACCAGCACATCACCTGCCCCACCAGGGGCGAAAGGACACTGGATCACTGCTACACACCCTTCAGAGACAGCTACCAGGCAAAATCATGCCCGCCGTTTGGTAAATCGGACCATGCCGCCATTTTCCTCGTGACCTGTTTACAAACAGAGGCTGAAACAGGAAGCCCCGGTACAGAGGGAGGTGTCACGCTGGACTGACCATTCGTGGCCGCTCTGCAGGACGCTTTGGATGACACAGACTGGGCCATGTTCAGGTGTAGCTCCGAGGACGTCAACGAGTTTACGGAAGCGGTGGTGGATTCATCGAAACTAGCGGATGACACGGTAGAGAAAACCGTCATCAGGACGTTTCCCAACCAGAAGCCGTGGGTAGACAAAACTATCCGCGACTCTCTGAGATCCCGCCCGTAGCCTATAACACGGGATAGTCACCGGGATATGTCTGAATACAAGGCTGCGTCAGACGGGCGTGGCAAAGCGGTAAAGGAGGCAAAGAGGTGCTACGGGAGGAAACTTGAGTCACAGTTTCAACACAGTGACTCTAGGAGCCTCTGGCAGGGACTGAGAAACATCACGGACTATAAAACGCCAACCTCCAGAGTGGAGAGCGCGGATGCTTCTCTGGCAGACGAGCTAAACACCTTTTATGCTCGTTTCGAGGCTGCAGCTAATCACGCTTAGCGCCGCTAGCGCATGATGAACAGCATGCACGCCGAGAGAGAGCCGGAGAGGAGATCGCGTTCACCATTTCGGAGCACGACGTAGGAGGGCATTCAGGAAAGTGAACACCAGGAAGGCAGCAGGACCTGACGGCATCACAGGTCGGGTTCTGAGAGTCTGTGCTGACCAGCTAGCACCGGTGTTCACTGAGATATTTAATCTCTCCTGAAGCAGTCTGTAGTCCCTCATGTTTCAAAGAGTCCATCATTGTTCCTGTGCCGAAGAAACCTCAACCATCTTGCCTAAATGATTACCGCCCTGTAGCTCTGACGTCTGTAGTGATGAAGTGCTTCGAGAGACTCGTCAGAGACTTCATCACCGCATCACTACCGGACACACTGGACCCACTTCAGTTTGCCTACCGCCAAAACCGGCTCACGGAGGATGCCATCACACACCTCCTCCACACAACCACAAGCCACCTGGATTTTAGGAAAGGGAACTATGTGAAAATGCTGTTCGTGGACTATAGTTCAGCTGCTCAACACCATAGTTCCCTCCACGCTCACCTCGAAGTTGGAGGTCCTGGGACTCAGCCCATCCCCCGCGTCACTGGATCACCAACTTCCTAACTGACAGACCACAAGCCGCACGGATGGGAAAACACACCTCATCCTCCCTCACTCTCAGCACTGGAGCCCTCAGGGTTGTGTTCTGAGCCCCTGCTGTACTCGCTGTACACACATGACTGTGTGGCCACTACAAACTCCACCACCATCATTAAATTTGCTGACGACACTGTCGTGGTGGGCCTGATCTCCAACAACGATGAGATGGCCTACCTTCAGGAGATCAACAACCTGGAGAGATGGTGTCAGGAGAACAATCTGCTCCTGAACGCCAGCAAAACTAAGGAGTTAATAGTGGACTTCAGCACGAAGCAGGTGCGCTCTTACCATCCCATCAAGATCGACGGACCCCAGTGGAGAGAGTGGACAGTTTTCGGTACCTGGGTGTTCATATCACGCAGGACCTGTCTTGGTCCTGTCACATCAACACCCTGGTGAAGAAGGCCCGGCAGCGCCTATACCATCTGAGGCGCTTTAGGGACTTCAGACTCCCATCTCAGGTGCTCAGGAACTTCTACACCTGCACCATCGAGAGTGTCCTGACGGGAAACATCACCTCCTGGTTTGGAAACAGCACCATGCAGGACAGGCGAGCCCTTCAGAAGGTGGTGCGGTCAGCTGAGCGCACCATCCGCACTGAGCTCCTGTACTGCAGCACATCTACAACAAGCGGTGCTGTACCAGGGCCAGGAAGATCGTGGAAGACCTCAGCCATCCCAACAATGGACTCTTCTTCTCTGCTGCATGCTCAGGAAAGCGCTGCGTTCCCTGAAGGCAAACACAGAGAGAATGAAGAGGAGCTTCTTCCCGCAGGCCATTCTGGAGTCTGAACCAGAGAACACCCAGCACCTAATTACCGGGATTCCCATGTTCACCCATCTTTCCCAGATACTCGCCACTTACTTTGGTCAATTGCACTAGCCACTTTGCACTGGACATTCGCACAGCCACTTTTACATTTTACACTTTATATTTTTATATTCTACACTTATTTACACTTTATTTTTTTAAAACTTTGCACACTTTTATACATATTTTTATACATATATTTTATATTTATATATATTTAAATTCTGTTTTCTGTTTCTATTTTGATGCTGGACGGTTGTAAAAAACATTTCACTGCATGTCGTATCATGTATGTATGTGTATGTGACAAATAAAATTTGAATTTGAATTTGAATTTGATTTGAAATGTAAAAATTTCTTCCATGGTTACCATGGTCGAGTGGGAAAGCCTATGAGAAGTCACACTCAACCCGCCAAGATCATGCCCATAATAGTGTTATAGTAATGGGGTGAGTCTGTGGGCCCATGCATTTATTGAATAAAATCATGCCCAGTAATGTGTTACTGTTATGGGGTTAGTCTGTTAGCCTGGATGTCTGGGACGAGGTTTTGAACGCTCAAATATTTGTTCCAGGGTTACCATGGTCGAGTGCATTATCGTCCGAGAAATCGCACTTAAACCGCCAATATCGCCTGGGTGAAGAGCCTGGATGTCTGGACGAGGTTTTGAACGCTTCAAATATTTGTTCCAGGGTTACCATGGTCGAGTGGATTAGCGTCCGAGAAGTCGCACTTAAACCGCCAATATCGCTTGGATGTCTGGACGTAGGTTTTGAACGCTTAAAAACTTCTTCCAGGGTTAATATGGTCAAATGGGAAAGCCCACGAGAAGTCACACTTAACCCGCCAAGATCATGCCCCTAATAGTGTTATAGTAATGGAGTGAGTTTGTGGGCCCAGGCCTTAAAGAAAACTGTAATACAGGGCCTTTAGTGAATAAAACCATTCCCAGTAATGTCTTGTTGTTATGGGGTTAGTCTTGAGGCTGGATGTCTGGATTTAGGTTTTGAATGCTTCAATATTTCTTCCAGGGTTACCATGGTCGAGTGGGAAAGCCTACGAGAAGTCACACTTAAGTCGGCCAAGATCATGCCCATGAAAGTGTTATAGTAATGGGGTGAGTCTGTGGGTCCAGGCCTTAAAGAGAGCTGTAATACAGGGCCTTTAGTGAATAAAATCTTGCCCAGTAATGTGTTTCTGTTATGGGGTTAGTCTGTGAGCCTGGATGTCTGGATCTAGGTTTTGAAAGCTCAAACTTTTGTTCCAGGGTTACCATGGCGAGTGGATTAGCGCCCGAGAAGTCGCACTTAAACCGGACAATATCGCCTGGATGTGTGGACATAGGTTTTGAATGCTTAAAAATTTCTTCCAGGGTTACCATGGTCGAATGGGAAAGTTTACGAGAAGTCACACTTAAACCAGCCAAGATCATGCGTATAAATGTGTTATAGTAATGGGTTGAATCTGTGGGCTCAATTGTGATAGTAATGGGTGGAATCTGTGGGCCCAGGCCTTTACTGAATAAAATCATACCCAGTAATGTGTTACTGTTATGGGGTTAGTCTGTGGGCCTGGATGTCTGGACGTAGATTTTGAACGCTCAAACATTTGTTCCAGGGTTACCATGGTCGAGTGGATTAGCGTCCAAAAGTCGCACTTAAACCGGCAATATCGCCTGGATGAAGCGCCTGGATGTCTGGACTTAGGTTTTGAACGCTTAAAAGTTTCTTCCAAGGTTACCATGGTCAAGTGGGAAAGTTTACAAGAAGTCACTCTTAACCCTGTCAAGATCGTGCCCATTAAAGTTTTATAGTAATGGGGTGAGTTTGTGGGCCCAGGCCTTAAAAAAAAAATGTAATACAGGGCCTTTAATGAATAAAATCATGCCCAGTAATGTGTTACTGTTAAGGGGTTAGTCTGTGTGCTTGGATGTCTGGACGTAGGTTTTGAATGCTTAAAAATTTCTTCCAGGGTTACCATGGTCGAGTGGGAAAGCATACGAGAATTCACACTTAACCAGCCAAGATCATGCTCATAATAGTGTTATAGTAATGGGGTGAGTCTGTGGGCCCAGGTCTTAAAGAAAACTGTAATACAGGTCCTTTAGTGAATAAAATCATGCCCAGTGATGTGTTACTGTTATGGGGTTAGTCTGTGAGGCTCGATGTCTGGACGAGGTTTTGAATGCTTAAAAACTTCTTCCAGGGTTACCATGGTCGAGTGGGAAAGCATACGAGAAGTCACACTTAACCCCGCCAAGATCACGCCCCGTTATAGTAATGGGGGTGAGTCTGTGGGCCCAGGCCTTAAAGAAAACTGTAATACAGGTCCTTTAGTGAATAAAATCATGCCCAGTAATGTGTTACTGTTATGGGGTTAGTCTGTGAGGCTCGATGTCTGGACGTAGGTTTTGAATGCTTTTAAAAACTTCTTCCAGGGTTACCATGGTCGAGTGGGAAAGCATACGAGAAGTCACACTTAACCCGCCAAGATCACGCCCGTTATAGTAATGGGGTGAGTCTGTGGGCCCAGGCCTTTACTGAATAAAATCATGCCCAGTTATGTGTTACTGTTATGGGGTTAGTCTGAGTGCCTGGATGTCTGGAATTAGGTTTTGAATGCTTCAATATTTGTTCCAGGGTTCCCATGGTCGAGTGGATTAGCATCCCAAAAGTCGCACTTAAACCGCCAATATCGCCTGGATGTCTGGATGTAGGTTTTGAACGCTAAAAAACGTCTTCCAGGGTTACCATGGTCGAGTGGGAAAGCTTCACGAGAAGTCACACTTAACCCGACCAAGATCATGCTCTAATAGTGTTATGGTAATGGAGTGAGTCTGTGGGCCCAGGCCTTTACTGAATAAAATCATGCCCAGTAATGTGTTACTGTTGTTGGGTTAGTCTGTAAGCCTGGATGTCTAGAATTAGGTTTTGAACGCTTAAAAATTTCTTCCAGGGTTACTTACGGTCAAGTGGGAAAGCCTATGAGAAGTCACACTTAACCCGCCAAGATCGTTCCTATAAAAGTTTTATAGTAATGGGGTGAGTCTGTTGGCCCAGGCCTTTACTTAATAAAATCATGCCCAGTAATGTTTTACTGTTAAGGGGATAGTCTGTGTGCTTAGACGTCTGGACATAGGTTTTGAATGCTTAAAAGTTTCTTCCAGGGTTACCATTGTCGAGTAAGAAAGCCTACGAGAAGTCACACTTAAGTCGGCCAAGATCATGCCCATGAAAGTGTTATAGTAATGGGGTGAGTCTGTGGGTCCAGGCCTTAAAGAGAGCTGTAATACAGGGCCATTAGTGAATAAAATCTTGCCCAGTAATGTGTTAATGTTATGGGGTTAGTTTGTGAGCCTGGATGTCTGGATTTAGGTTTTGAATGCTTAAAAATTCTTCCAGGGTTACCATGGTCGAGTGGGAAAGCCTACGAGAAGTCACACTTAACCCGACCAAGATCATGCCCATAAAATTGTGATAGTAATTGGGTGAGTTTGTGGGCTCAGGCCTTTATTGAATAAGGTCATGCCCAGTAATTAGTCTGTGAGCCTGGATGTAGGTTTTGAACGCTCAAATGTTTGTTCCAGGGTTACCATGGTCGAGTGGATTAGCGTCCGAGAAGTCGCACTTAAACCGACCATTATCGACTGGATGAAGCGCCTGGATGTCTGGATGTAGGTTTTGAACGCTCAAACTTTTGTTCCAGGGTTACCATGGTCGAGTGGATTAGCGTCCGAGAAGTCGCACTTAAACCGGACAATATCACCTGGATGTCTGGACTTAGGTTTTGAACGCTTAAAAATTTCTTCCAGGGTTACCATGGTCGAGTGGGAAAGCCTACGAGAAGTCACACTTAAGTCGACCAAGCTCATGCCCATAATAGTGTTGTAATAATGGGGTGAGTTGTGTGGCCCAGGCCTTTACTGAATAAAATCATGCCTAGTTATGTGTTACTGTTATGGGATTAGTCTGTGATCCTGGATATCTGGACGTAGGTTTTGAACGCTCAAACATTTGTTCCAGGGTTACCATGGTCGAGTGGGAAAAACCAACGAGAAGTCACACTTAACCCGCCAACATCATGCCCCTAATAGTGTTATAGTAATGGAGTGAGTTTATGGCCCAGGCCTTAAAGAAAACTGTAATACAGGGCCTTTAGTGAATAAAACCATTCCCAGTAATGTCTTGTTGTTATGGGGTTAGTCTTGAGGCTGGATGTCTGGATTTAGGTTTTGAATGCTTCAATATTTCTTCCAGGGTTACCATGGTCGAGTGGGAAAGCCTACGAGAAGTCACACTTAAGTCGGCCAAGATCATGCCCATGAAAGTGTTATAGTATTGGGGTGAGTCTGTGGGACCAGGCCTTAAAGAGAGCTGTAATACAGGGCCTTTAGTGAATAAAATCTTGCCCAGTAATGTGTTTCTGTTATGGGGTTAGTCTGTGAGCCTGGATGTCTGGATTTAGGTTTTGAACGCTAAAAAATTCTTCCAGGGTTACCATGGTCGAGTGGGAAAAGTTCACGAGAAGTCACACTTAACCCGACCAAGATCATGCCCATAAAATTGTGATAGTAATGGGGTGAGTTTGTGGGCCCAGGCCTTTACTGAATAAAGTCATGCACAGTAATTTGTTACTGTTATAGGGTTAGTCTGTGAGGCTGGATATCTGGACGTAGGTTTTGAACCTTTTTGAACCTTTAGTACGCAAGATTGCCAACCAAGATGGCGCTTTACGTTGAGTTACGTCTGCCAATATTTCTTCCAGGGTTACCATGGTCAGTGGGAAACCTACGAGAAGTCACGCTAACCCGGCCTCGGCAAAACTTTTGTTTTTCTGTTAATTATTAGTATTTTGGATAGTCTGAGCCTGCTGGGTTTTCTTTATATAAGATGGCTATCACTAAATATGATCGAGCCACTCTTATATCTATTGGTGTACAATGCACCCAACTTTCGCCGCTTTTTAAACCCGGACCCATGTTGGCCGAAGCGAGATCCTGACGAAGACAAAAGGACGCGACCCGCGACCGGCGCCCACGAGGGAAACGAGCCGGCGCCAGGAACAGGTTGAGGCACGCCACACCGCGCTCCCTTACCTAGTGTCCTGTTAGCCAACGCCCAGTCTCTGGATAACAAGCTCGATGACCTCAGGGCAAGGATCAAGTTCCAGAGAGACATTCGGGACTGCAACCTCCTCTGCTTCACCGAGACATGGCTGAACCCAGCGGTACGGACCACGCCATACAACCGCCGAGTTTTTCTCCGCTTACCGCATGGACAGAACAATGGAGTCGGGAAGACACGGGAGGTGGAGGTGTCTGATGGTGAACAACCGCTGGTGCGACAGCGAGCGTTGTTCCTCTCTCACGCTCCTGCACACCAAACCTGGAACTTCTGACCATCAAATGTCGCCCTTTCTACCTTCCACGGAATTCAGCTCGGTCATAGTCAGCGCCGCTTATATTCCACCTCAAGCGGACACGGACGCTGCAATATGGGATTTACACGACCACCTCACAACACACCAGACACAGCACCGGACGCCGCACTCATTGTGCTGGGGATTTTAACAGTGCAAACCTCCTGCCGCCGCACTGCCGAACTTTCACCAGCACATCACCTGCCCCACCAGGGGCGAAAGGACACTGGATCACTGCTACACACCCAGCTACCAGGCAAAATCATGCCCGCCGCTTGTAAATCGGACCATGCCGCCATTTTCCTCGCACCTGTTTACAAACAGAGGCTGAAACAGGAAGCCCGGTACAGAGGGAGGTGTCACGCTGACTGACCATTCGTGGCCGCTCTGCAGGACGCTTTGGATGACGCAGACTGGGCCATGTTCAGGTGTAGCCCGAGGACGCCAACGAGTTTACGGAAGCGGTGGTGGGATTCATCGAAACTAGCGGATGACACGGTAGAGAAAACCGTCATCAGGACGCTTCCCAACCAGAAGCCGGGTAGACAAAACTATCCGCGACTCTCTGAGATCCCGCTCCGTAGCCTATAACACGGGATAGTCACCGGGATATGTCTGAATACAAGGCTGCGTCGTACGGCGTGCGCAAAGCGGTAAAGGAGGCAAAGAGGCGCTACGGGAGGAAACTTGAGTCACAGTTTCAACACAGTGACTCTAGGAGCCTCTGGCAGGGACTGAGAAACATCACGGACTATAAAACGCCAACCTCCAGAGTGGAGAGCGCGGATGCTTCTCTGGCAGACGAGCTAAACACCTTTTATGCTCGTTTCGAGGCTGCAGCTAATCACGCTTAGCGCCGCTAGCGGCATGATGAACAGCATGCACGCCGAGAGAGCCGGAGAGGAGATCGCGTTCACCATTTCGGAGCACGACGTAAGGAGGGCATTCAGGAAAGTGAACACCAGGAAGGCAGCAGGACCTGACGGCATCACAGGTCGGGTTCTGAGAGTCTGTGCTGACCAGCTAGCACCGGTGTTCACTGAGATATTTAATCTCTCCTGAAGCAGTCTGTAGTCCCCCATGTTTCAAAGAGTCCATCATTGTTCCTGTGCCGAAGAAACCTCAACCATCTTGCCTAAATGATTACCGCCCTGTAGCTCTGACGCCTGTAGTGATGAAGTGCTTCGAGAGACTCGCCAGAGACTTCATCACCGCATCACTACCGGACACACTGGACCCACTTCAGTTTGCCTACCGCCAAAACCGGTCCACGGAGGATGCCATCACACACCTCCTCCACACAACCACAAGCCACCTGGATTTTAGGAAAGGGAACTATGTGAAAATGCTGTTCGTGGACTATAGTTCAGCTGCTCAACACCATAGTTCCCTCCACGCTCACCTCGGTTGGAGGTCCTGGGACTCAGCCCATCCCTGCGCGCACTGGATCACCAACTTCCTAACTGACAGACCACAAGCCGCACGGATGGGAAAACACACCTCATCCTCCTCACTCTCAGCACTGGAGCCCCTCAGGGTTGTGTTCTGAGCCCCTGCTGTACTCGCTGTACACACATGACTGTGTGGCCACTACAAACTCCACCACCATCATTAAATTTGCTGACGACACTGTCGTGGTGGGCCTGATCTCCAACAACGATGAGATGGCCTACCTTCAGGAGATCAACAACCTGGAGAGATGGTGTCAGGAGAACAATCTGCTCCTGAACGTCAGCAAAACTAAGGAGTTAATAGTGGACTTCAGCACGAAGCAGGTGCGCTTCTACCATCCCATCAAGATCGACGGGACCCCAGTGGAGAGAGTGGACAGTTTCGGTACCTGGGTGTTCATATCACGCAGGACCTGTCTTGGTCCTGTCACATCAACACCCTGGTGAAGAAGGCCCGCAGCGCCTATACCATCTGAGGCGCTTAAGGGACTTCAGACTCCCATCTCAGGTGCTCAGGAACTTCTACACCTGCACCATCGAGAGTGTCCTGACGGGAAACATCACCTCCTGGTTTGGAAACAGCACCATGCAGGACAGGCGAGCCCTTCAGAAGGTGGTGCGGTCAGCTGAGCGCACCATCCGCACTGAGCTCCCTGTACTGCAGCACATCTACAACAAGCGGTGCTGTACCAGGGCCAGGAAGATCGTGGAAGACCTCAGCCATCCCAACAATGGACTCTCTCTCTGCTGCGCTCAGGAAAGCGCTGCTCCTGAAGGCAAACACAGAGAGAATGAAGAGGAGCTTCTTCCCGCAGGCCATTCGGAGTCTGAACCAGAGAACACCCAGCACCTAATTACCGGGATTCCCATGTTCACCCATCTTTCCCAGATACTCGCCACTTACTTTGGTCAATTGCACTAGCCACTTTGCACTGGACATTCGCACAGCCACTTTTACATTTTACACTTTATATTTTTATATTCTACACTTATTTACACTTTATTTTTTTAAAACTTTGCACACTTTTTATACATATTTTTATACATATATTTTATATTTATATATATTTAAATTCTGTTTTCTGTTTCTATTTTGATGCTGGACGGTTGTAAAAACATTTCACTGCATGTCGTATCATGTATGTATGTGTATGTGACAAATAAAATTTGAATTTGAATTTGAATTTGATTTGAAATGTAAAAATTTCTTCCATGGTTACCATGGTCGAGTGGGAAAGCCTATGAGAAGTCACACTCAACCCGCCAAGATCATGCCCATAATAGTGTTATAGTAATGGGGTGAGTCTGTGGGCCCATGCATTTATTGAATAAAATCATGCCCAGTAATGTGTTACTGTTATGGGGACGTAGGTTTTGAACGCTCAAATATTTGTTCCAGGGTTACCATGGTCGAGTGCATTATCGTCCGAGAAATCGCACTTAAACCGGCCAATATCGCCTGGGTGAAGAGCCTGGATGTCTGGACGTAGGTTTTGAACGCTTCAAATATTTGTTCCAGGGTTACCATGGTCGAGTGGATTAGCGCCCGAGAAGTCGCACTTAAACCGCCAATATCGCTTGGATGTCTGGACGTAGGTTTTGAACGCTTAAAAACTTCTTCCAGGGTTAATATGGTCAAATGGGAAAGCCTACGAGAAGTCACACTTAACCCGCCAAGATCATGCCCCTAATAGTGTTATAGTAATGGAGTGAGTTTGTGGGCCCAGGCCTTAAAGAAAACTGTAATACAGGGCCTTTAGTGAATAAAACCATTCCCAGTAATGTCTTGTTGTTATGGGGTTAGTCTTGAGGCTGGATGTCTGGATTTAGGTTTTGAATGCTTCAATATTTCTTCCAGGGTTACCATGGTCGAGTGGGAAAGCCTACGAGAAGTCACACTTTAGTCGGCCAAGATCATGCCCATGAAAGTGTTATAGTAATGGGGTGAGTCTGTGGGTCCAGGCCTTAAAGAGAGCTGTAACACAGGGCCTTTAGTGAATAAAATCTTGCCCAGTAATGTGTTTCTGTTATGGGGTTAGTCTGTGAGCCTGGATGTCTGGATCTAGGTTTTGAAAGCTCAAACTTTTGTTCCAGGGTTACCATGGGCGAGTGGATTAGCATCCGAGAAGTCGCACTTAAACCGGACAATATCGCCTGGATGTGTGGACATAGGTTTTGAATGCTTAAAAATTTCTTCCAGGGTTACCATGGTCGAATGGGAAAGCCTACGAGAAGTCACACTTAAACCAGCCAAGATCATGCGTATAAATGTGTTATAGTAATGGGTTGAATCTGTGGGCTCAATTGTGATAGTAATGGGTGGAATCTGTGGGCCCAGGCCTTTACTGAATAAAATCATACCCAGTAATGTGTTACTGTTATGGGGTTAGTCTGTGGCCTGGATGTCTGGACGTAGATTTTGAACGCTCAAACATTTGTTCCAGGGTTACCATGGTCGAGTGGATTAGCGTCCGAAAAGTCGCACTTAAACCGGGCAATATCGCCTGGATGAAGCGCCTGGATGTCTGGACTTAGGTTTTGAACGCTTAAAAGTTTCTTCCAAGGTTACCATGGTCAAGTGGGAGCCTACAAGAAGTCACTCTTAACCCTGTCAAGATCGTGCCCATTAAAGTTTTATAGTAATGGGGTGAGTTTGTGGGCCCAGGCCTTAAAGAAAAATGTAATACAGGGCCTTTAATGAATAAAATCATGCCCAGTAATGTGTTACTGTTAAGGGGTTAGTCTGTGAGGCTCGATGTCTGGACGTAGGTTTTGAATGCTTAAAAACTTCTTCCAGGGTTACCATGGTCGAGTGGGAAAGCATACGAGAATTCACACTTAACCCGCCAAGATCATGCCCCTAATAGTGTTATGGTAATGGAGTGAGTTTGTGGGCCCAGGCCTTAAAGAAAACTGTAATACAGGGCCTTTAGTGAATAAAACCATTCCCAGTAATGTCTTGTTGTTATGGGGTTAGTCTTGAGGCTGGATGTCTGGATTTAGGTTTTGAATGCTTCAATATTTCTTCCAGGGTTACCATGGTCGAGTGGGAAAGCCTACGAGAAGTCACACTTAAGTCGCCAAGATCATGCCCATGAAAGTGTTATAGTAATGGGGTGAGTCTGTGGGTCCAGGCCTTAAAGAGAGCTGTAATACAGGGCCTTTAGTGAATAAAATCTTGCCCAGTAATGTGTTTCTGTTATGGGGTTAGTCTGTGAGCCTGGATGTCTGGATCTAGGTTTTGAAAGCTCAAACTTTTGTTCCAGGGTTACCATGGGCGAGTGGATTAGCGCCCGAGAAGTCGCACTTAAACCGGACAATATCGCCTGGATGTGTGGACATAGGTTTTGAATGCTTAAAAATTTCTTCCAGGGTTACCATGGTCGAATGGGAAAGTTTACGAGAAGTCACACTTAAACCAGCCAAGATCATGCGTATAAATGTGTTATAGTAATGGGTTGAATCTGTGGGCTCAATTGTGATAGTAATGGGTGGAATCTGTGGGCCCAGGCCTTTACTGAATAAAATCATACCCAGTAATGTGTTACTGTTATGGGGTTAGTCTGTGGGCCTGGATGTCTGGACGTAGATTTTGAACGCTCAAACATTTGTTCCAGGGTTACCATGGTCGAGTGGGAAAGCCTACGAGAAGTCACACTTAAGTCGGCCAAGATCATGCCCATGAAAGTGTTATAGTAATGGGGTGAGTCTGTGGGTCCAGGCCTTAAAGAGAGCTGTAATACAGGGCCTTTAGTGAATAAAATCTTGCCCAGTAATGTGTTTCTGTTATGGGGTTAGTCTGTGAGCCTGGATGTCTGGATCTAGGTTTTGAAAGCTCAAACTTTTGTTCCAGGGTTACCATGGGCGAGTGGATTAGCGTCCGAGAAGTCGCACTTAAACCGGACAATATCGCCTGGATGTGTGGACATAGGTTTTGAATGCTTAAAAATTTCTTCCAGGGTTACCATGGTCGAATGGGAAAGTTTACGAGAAGTCACACTTAAACCAGCCAAGATCATGCGTATAAATGTGTTATAGTAATGGGTTGAATCTGTGGGCTCAATTGTGATAGTAATGGTGGAATCTGTGGGCCCAGGCCTTTACTGAATAAAATCATACCCAGTAATGTGTTACTGTTATGGGGTTAGTCTGTGGGCCTGGATGTCTGGACGTAGATTTTGAACGCTCAAACATTTGTTCCAGGGTTACCATGGTCGAGTGGATTAGCGTCCCAAAAGTCGCACTTAAACCGGGCAATATCGCCTGGATGAAGCGCCTGGATGTCTGGACTTAGGTTTTGAACGCTTAAAAGTTTCTTCCAAGGTTACCATGGTCAAGTGGGAAAGCCTACAAGAAGTCACTCTTAACCCTGTCAAGATCGTGCCCATTAAAGTTTTATAGTAATGGGGTGAGTTTGTGGGCCCAGGCCTTAAAGAAAAATGTAATACAGGGCCTTTAATGAATAAAATCATGCCCAGTAATGTGTTACTGTTAAGGGGTTAGTCTGTGTGCTTGGATGTCTGGACGTAGGTTTTGAATGCTTAAAAATTTCTTCCAGGGTTACCATGGTCGAGTGGGAAAGCATACGAGAATTCACACTTAACCCGGCCAAGATCATGCTCATAATAGTGTTATAGTAATGGGGTGAGTCTGTGGGCCCAGGTCTTAAAGAAAACTGTAATACAGGTCCTTTAGTGAATAAAATCATGCCCAGTGATGTGTTACTGTTATGGGGTTAGTCTGTGAGGCTCGATGTCTGGACGTAGGTTTTGAATGCTTAAAAACTTCTTCCAGGGTTACCATGGTCGAGTGGGAAAGCATACGAGAATTCACACTTAACCCGGCCAAGATCATGCCCCTAATAGTGTTATGGTAATGGAGTGAGTTTGTGGGCCCAGGCCTTAAAGAAAACTGTAATACAGGGCCTTTAGTGAATAAAACCATTCCCAGTAATGTCTTGTTGTTATGGGGTTAGTCTTGAGGCTGGATGTCTGGATTTAGGTTTTGAATGCTTCAATATTTCTTCCAGGGTTACCATGGTCGAGTGGGAAAGCCTACGAGAAGTCACACTTAAGTCGGCCAAGATCATGCCCATGAAAGTGTTATAGTAATGGGGTGAGTCTGTGGGTCCAGGCCTTAAAGAGAGCTGTAATACAGGGCCTTTAGTGAATAAAATCTTGCCCAGTAATGTGTTTCTGTTATGGGGTTAGTCTGTGAGCCTGGATGTCTGGATCTAGGTTTTGAAAGCTCAAACTTTTGTTCCAGGGTTACCATGGGCGAGTGGATTAGCGTCCGAGAAGTCGCACTTAAACCGGACAATATCGCCTGGATGTGTGGACATAGGTTTTGAATGCTTAAAAATTTCTTCCAGGGTTACCATGGTCGAATGGGAAAGCCTACGAGAAGTCACACTTAAACCAGCCAAGATCATGCGTATAAATGTGTTATAGTAATGGGTTGAATCTGTGGGCTCAATTGTGATAGTAATGGGTGGAATCTGTGGGCCCAGGCCTTTACTGAATAAAATCATACCCAGTAATGTGTTACTGTTATGGGGTTAGTCTGTGGGCCTGGATGTCTGGACGTAGATTTTGAACGCTCAAACATTTGTTCCAGGGTTACCATGGTCGAGTGGGAAAGCCTACGAGAAGTCACACTTAAGTCGGCCAAGATCATGCCCATGAAAGTGTTATAGTAATGGGGTGAGTCTGTGGGTCCAGGCCTTAAAGAGAGCTGTAATACAGGGCCTTTAGTGAATAAAATCTTGCCCAGTAATGTGTTTCTGTTATGGGGTTAGTCTGTGAGCCTGGATGTCTGGATCTAGGTTTTGAAAGCTCAAACTTTTGTTCCAGGGTTACCATGGGCGAGTGGATTAGCATCCGAGAAGTCGCACTTAAACTTAAACCGGACAATATCGCCTGGATGTGTGGACATAGGTTTTGAATGCTTAAAAATTTCTTCCAGGGTTACCATGGTCGAATGGGAAAGCTTTATGAGAAGTCACACTTAAACCAGCCAAGATCATGCCTATAAATGTGTTATAGTAATGGGGTTGAATCTGAGGGCTCAATTGTGATAGTAATGGGTGGAATCTGTGGGCCCAGGCCTTTACTGAATAAAATCATGCCCAGTAATGTGTTACTGTTATGGGGTTAGTCTGTGGGCCTGGATGTCTGGACGTAGATTTTGAACGCTCAAACATTTGTTCCAGGGTTACCATGGTCGAGTGGATTAGCGTTCAAAAGTCGCACTTAAACCGGGCAATATCGCCTGGATGAAGCGCCTGGATGTCTGGACTTAGGTTTTGAACGCTTAAAAGTTTCTTCCAAGGTTACCATGGTCAAGTGGGAAAGCCTACAAGAAGTCACTCTTAACCCTGTCAAGATCGTGCCCATTAAAGTTTTATAGTAATGGGGTGAGTTTAGGCCCAGGCCTTAAAGAAAAATGTAATACAGGGCCTTTAATGAATATAATCATGCCCAGTAATGTGTTACTGTTAAGGGGTTAGTCTGTGTGCTTGAATGTCTGGACTTAGGTTTTGAATGCTTAAAAATTTCTTCCAGGGTTACCATGGTCGAGTGGGAAAGCATACGAGAAGTCACACTTAAACCCGCCAAGATCATGCCCGTTATAGTAATGGGGTGAGTCTGTGGGCCCAGGCCTTAAAGAAAACTGTAATACAGGTCCTTTAGTGAATAAAATCATGCCCAGTAATGTGTTACTGTTATGGGGTTAGTCTGTGAGGCTCGATGTCTGGACGTAGGTTTTGAATGCTTAAAAACTTCTTCCAGGGTTACCATGGTCGAGTGGGAAAGCATACGAGAAGTCACACTTAACCCGCCAAGATCACGCCCTTAATAGTGTTATAGTAATGGGGTGAGTCTGTGGCCCAGGCCTTTACTGAATAAAATCATGCCCAGTTATGTGTTACTGTTATGGGGTTAGTCTGAGTGCCTGGATGTCTGGAATTAGGTTTTGAATGCTCAAATATTTGTTCCAGGGTTACCATGGTCGAGTGGATTAGCATCCAAAGAAGTCGCACTTAAACCGCCAATATCGCCTGGATGTCTGGATGTAGGTTTTGAACGTTAAAAATTTCTTCCAGGGTTACCATGGTCGAGTGGGAAAGCCTATGAGAAGTCACACTTAACCCGACCAAGATCATGCTCCTAAAAGTGTTATAGTAATGGAGTGAGTCTGTGGGCCCAGGCCCCAGGCCTTTACTGAATAAAATCATGCCCAGTAATGTGTCACTGTTATGGGGTTAGTCTGTGAGCCTGGATGTCTAGAATTAGGTTTTGAACGCTTAAAAATTTCTTCCAGGGTTACTACGGTCAAGTGGGAAAGCCTATGAGAAGTCACACTTAACCCGCCAAGATCATGCCCATAAAAGTTTTATAGTAATGGGGTGAGTCTGTTGGCCCAGGCCTTTACTGAATAAAATCATGCCCAGTAATGTGTTACTGTTAAGGGGTTAATCTGTGTGCTTGGATGTCTGGTCGTAGGTTTTGAATGCTTAAAAGTTTCTTCCAGGGTTACCATTGTCGAGGAAGAAAGCCTACGAGAAGTCGCACTTAAACCGGACAATATCGCCTGGATGTCTGGACTTAGGTTTTGAACGCTTAAAAATTTCTTCCAGGGTTACCATGGTCGAGTGGGAAAGCCTACGATAAGTCACTCTAACCCTGTCAAGATCATGCCCATAAAAGTTTAATAGTAATGGGTTGAATCTGTGGGCCCAGGCCTTTACTGAATAAAATCATGCCCAGTAATGTGTACTGTTATGGGGTTTGTCTGTGAGCCTGGATGTCTGGACTTAGGTTTTGAACGCTAAAAATTTCTACCAGGGATAATATGGTCGAGTGGGAAAGCCTACGAGAAGTCACACTTAACCCGGCCAAGATCATGCCCCTATTAGTGTTATAGTAATGGAGTGAGTTTGTGGGCCCAAGCCTTAAGGAAAACTGTAATACAGGGCCTTTACTGAATAAAATCATGCCCAGTAATGTGTTACTGTTATGGGGTTAGTCTGTGAGCCTGTATATCTGGACGTAGGTTTTGAATGCTTGAATATTTATTCCAGGGTTCCCATTGTTGAGTGGGAAAGACTACGAGAAGTCACACTTAACCCGCCAAGATCATGCCCATAATAGTGTTATAGTAATGGGGTGAGTCTGTGGGCTCAGTCCTTTACTGAATAAAATAAACCCGACAAAGATCATGCCCTTGAAAGTGTTATAGTACTTGGGTGAGTTTGTGGGCCCAGGCCTTGAAGAAAACTGTAATACAGGGCCTTTAGTGAATAAAATCATGCCCAGTAATGTCTTGCTGTTATGGGGTTAGTCTAGAGCCTGGATATCTGGACGTAGGTTTTGAATGCTCAAATATTTGTTCCAGGGTTACAATGGTCGAGTGGATTAGCATCCAAAGAGTTGCACTTAAACCGGCCAATATTGCCTGGATGAAGCATCTGGAAGAAGCCTCTGGATGTCTGGACTTAGGTGTTGAACGCTTAAAAATTTCTTCCAGGGTTACCATGTTCGAGTGGGAAAGCCTATGAGAAGTCACTCTTAACCCTGTCAAGATCATGCCCTTTAAAGTTTTATAGTAATGGGGTGAGTTTGTGGGCCCAGGCCTTAAAGAAAACTGTAATACAGGGCCTTTACTGAATAAAATCATGCCCAGTAATGTGTTACTGTTATGGGGTTAGTCTGTGAGCCTGGATGTCTGGATTTAGATTTTGAACGTTTAAAAATTTCTTCCAGGGTAACCATGGTCGAGTGGGAAAGCCTACGAGAAGTCACACTTAAGTCGCCAAGATCATGCCCGTAATAATGTTGTAGTATTGGGGTGAGTTTGTGGTCCAGGCCTTTACTGAATAAAATCATGCCCAGTAATGTGTTACTGTTATGGGATTAGTCTGTGAGCCTGGATGTCTGGACGTAGGTTTTGAATGCTCAAAATTTGTTCCAGGGTTACCATGGTCGAGTGGATAAGCGTCCGAGAAGTCGCACTTAAACCGCCAATATCGACTGGATGAAGCGCCTGGATGTCTGGATGTAGGTTTTGAACGCCAAACATTTGTTACAGGGTTACCATGGTCGAGTGGATTAGTGTCCGAGAAGTCGCACTTGAACCGGACAATATCACCTGGAAGTCTGGATTTAGGTTTTGAACGCTTAAAAATTTCTTCCAGGGTTACCATGGTCGAGTGGGAAAGCCTATGAGAAGTCACTCTTAACCCTGTCAAGATCATCCCCTTTAAAGTGTTATAGTACTGGGGTGAGTTTGTGGTCCCAGGCCTTGAAGAAAACTGTAATACAGGGCCTTTAGTGAATAAAATCATGCCCAGTAATGTCTTGCTGATATGGGGTTAGTCTAGAGCCTGGATATCTGGACGTAGGTTTTGAATGCTCAAATATTTGTTCCAGGGTTACCATGGTCGAGTGGAGTAGCATCCAAAGAGTTGCACTTAAACCGGCCAATATCGCCTGGATGAAGCGCCTGGGTGAAGGCCCTGGATCTCTGGACTTAGGTTTTGAACGCTTAAAAATTTCTTCCAGGGTTACCATGGTCGAGTGGGAAAGCCTATGAGAAGTCACTCTTAACCCTGTCAAGATCATGCCCTTTAAAGTTTTATAGTAATGGGTGAGTTTGTGGGCCCAGGCCTTAAAGAAAACTGTAATACAGGGCCTTTACTGAATAAAATCATGCCCAGTAATGTGTTACTGTTATGGGGTTAATCTGTGAGCCTGGATGTCTGGATTTAGATTTTGAACGTTTAAAAATTTCTTCCAGGGTAACCATGGTCGAGTGGGAAAGCCTATGAGAGAAGTCACACTTAAGTCGCCAAGATCATGCCCATAATAATGTTGTAGTATTGGGGTGAGTTTATGGGTCCAGGCCTTTACTGAATAAAATCATGCCCAGTAATGTGTTACTGTTATGGGATTAGTCTGTGAGCCTGGATGACGGGACGTAGGTTTTGAATGCTCAAAAATTTGTTCCAGGGTTACCATGGTCGAGTGGATAAGCGTCCGAGAAGTCGCACTTAAACCGCCAATATCGACTGGATGAAAGCGTGGATGTCTGGATGTAGGTTTTGAACGCTCAAACATTTGTTACAGGGTTACCATGGTCAAGTGGATTAGCGTCCCGAGAAGTCGCGACTTAAACCGGACAATATCGCCTGGATGTCTGGACTTAGGTGTTGAACGCTTAAAAATTTCTTCCAGGGTTACCATGTTCGAGTGGGAAAGCCTATGAGAAGTCACTCTTAACCCTGTCAAGATCATGCCCTTTAAAGTTTTATTGTAATGGGGTGAGTTTGTGGGCCCAGGCCTTAAAGAAAACTGTAATACAGGGCCTTTACTGAATAAAATCATGCCCAGTAATGTGTTACTGTTATGGGGTTAGTCTGTGAGCCTGGATGTCTGGATTTAGATTTTGAACGCTTAAAAATTTCTTCCAGGGTTACCATGGTCGAGTGGGAAAGCCTACGAGAAGTCACACTTAAACCGCCAAGATCATGCCCCTATTAGTGTTATAGTAATGGAGTGAGTTTGTGGGCCCAAGCCTTAAGGAAAACTGTAATACAGGGGCCTTTACTGAATAAAATCATGCCCAGTAATGTGTTACTGTTATGGGGTTAGTCTGTGAGCCTGTATGTCTGGACGTAGGTTTTGAATGCTTGAATATTTCTTCCAGGGTTGCCATTGTTGAGTGGGAAAGACTACGAGAAGTCACACTAAAACGGCCAAGATCACGCCCATAATAGTGTTATAGTAATGGGGTGAGTCTGTGGCTCAGGGCCTTTACTGAATAAAATAAACCCGACAAAGATCATGCCCTTGAAAGTGTTATAGTACTGGGGTGAGTTTGTGGGCCCAGGCCTTGAAGAAAACTGTAATACAGGGCCTTTAGTGAATAAAATCATGCCCAGTAATGTCTTGCTGATATGGGGTTAGTCTAGAGCCTCGATATCTGGACGTAGGTTTTGAATGCTCAAATATTTGTTCCAGGGTTACCATGGTCGAGTGGATTAGCATCCAAAGAGTTGCACTTAAACCGGCCAATATCGCCTGGATGAAGCGCCTGTATGAAGGCCCTGGATGTCTGGACTTAGGTTTTGAACGCTTAAAAATTTCTTCCAGGGTTACCATGGTCGAGTGGGAAAGCCTATGAGAAGTCACTCTTAACCCTGTCAAGATCATGCCCTTTAAAATTTTATAGTAATGGGTGAGTTTGTGGGCCCAGGCCTTAAAGAAAACTGTAATACAGGGCCTTTACTGAATAAAATCATGCCCAGTAATGTGTTACTGTTATGGGGTTAGTCTGTGAGCTTGGATGTCTGGATTTAGATTTTGAACGTTTAAAAATTTCTTCCAGGGTAACCATGGTCGAGTGGGAAAGCCTACGAGAAGTCACACTTAAGTCGGCCAAGATCATGCCCATAATAATGTTGTAGTATTGGGGTGAGTTTGTGGGTCCAGGCCTTTACTGAATAAAATCATGCCCAGTAATGTGTTACTGTTATGGGATTAGTCTGTGAGCCTGGATGTCTGGACGTAGGTTTTGAATGCTCAAAAATTTGTTCCAGGGTTACCATGGTCGAGTGGATAAGTGTCCGAGAAGTCGCACACACTAAAACCAGGCCAATATCGCCTGGATGTCTGGATGTAGGTTTTGAACGCTCAAACATTTGTTACAGGATTACCATGGTCGAGTGGATTAGCGCCCGAGAAGTCGCACTTGAACCGGACAATATCGCCTGGATGTCTGGACTTAGGTTTTGAACGCTTAAAAATTTCTTCCAGGGTTACCATGGTCGAGTGGGAAAGCCTATGAGAAGTCACTCTTAACCCTGTCAAGATCATGCCCCTATTAGTGTTATAGTAATGGAGTGAGTTTGTGGGCCCAAGCCTTAAGGAAAACTGTAATACAGGGCCTTTACTGAATAAAATCATGCCCAGTAATGTGTTACTGTTATGGGGTTAGTCTGTGAGCCTGGATGTCTGGATTTAGATTTTGAACGTTTAAAAATTTCTTCCAGGGTTACCATGGTCGAGTGGGAAAGCCTCACGAGAAGTCACTCTTAACCCTGTCAAGAGGTCTATTAGTGTTATAAAAAGTTTAATAGTAATGGCCCAAGCCTCAAAGAAAACTGGGCCCAGGCCTTTACTGAATAAAATCATGCCCAGTAATGTGTTGCTGTTATGGGGTTTGTCTGTGAGCCTGGATGTCTGGATTTAGGTTTTGAACGCTTAAAAATTTCTTCCAGGGTTACCATGGTGGAGTGGGAAAGCCTACGAGAAGTCACACTTAACCTGGCCAAGATCATTCCCCTATTAGTGTTATAGTAATGGAGTGAGTTTGTGGGCCCAAGCCTTAAGGAAAACTGTAATACAGGGCCTTTACTGAATAAAATCATGCCCAGTAATGTGTTACTGTTATGGGGTTAGTCTGTGAGCCTGGATGTCTGGACCTAGGTTTTGAACGCTTAAAAATTTCTTCCAGGGTTACCATGGTCGAGTGGGAAAGCCTATGAGAAGTCACTCTTAACCCTGTCAAGATCATGCTCTTTAAAAGTTTTATAGTAAATTTGTTCCAGGGTTACCATGGTTGAGTGAATTAGCATCCGAGAAGTCGCACTTAAACCGCCAATATCGACTGGATGAAGCGCCTGGATGTCTGGATGTAGGTTTTGAACGCTCAAACATTTGTTACAGGGTTACCATGGTCGAAAGTGGATTAGCGTCCGAGAAGTCGCACTTGAACCGGACAATATCACCTGGATGTCTGGACTTAGGTTTTGAACGCTAAAAATTTCTTCCAGGGTTACCATGGTCAAGTGGGAAAGCCTATGAGAAGTCACTCTTAACCCTGTCAAGATCATGCCCATAAAAGTTATAATAGTAATGGGTTGAATCTGTGGGCCCAGGCCTTTACTGAATAAAATCATGCCCAGTAATGTGTTGCTGTTATGGGGTTTGTCTGTGAGCCTGGAAGTCTGGATTTAGGTTTTGAACGCTTAAAAATTTCTTCCAGGGTTACCATGGTCGAGTGGGAAAGCCTATGAGAAGTCACTCTTAACCCTGTCAAGATCATGCCTTTTAAAGTGTTAATAGTACTGGGGTGAGTTTGTGGGCCCAGGCCTTGAAGAAAACTGTAATACAGGGCCTTTAGTGAATAAAATCATGCCCAGTAATGTCTTGCTGATATGGGGTTATTTCTCCAGAGCCTGGATATCTGGACGTAGGTTTTGAATGCTCAAATATTTGTTCCAGGGTTACCATGGAGTGGGAGTGGATTAGCATCCAAAGAGTTGCACTTAAACCGCCAATATTGCCTGGGAAGCGTCTGGATGAAGCCTCTGGATGTCTGGACTTAGGTTTTGAACGCTTAAAAATTTCTTCCAGGGTTACCATGGTCGAGTGGGAAAGCCTACGAGAAGTCACACTTAACCCGGCCAAGATCACGCCCTTTTTAGTGTCATAGTAATCGGGTGAGTCTGTGGGCTCAGGCCTTTACTGAATAAAATAAACCCGACAAAAGATCATGCCCTTGAAAGTATTATACTACTGGGGTGAGTTTGTGGCCCAGGCCTTGAAGAAAACTGTAATACAGGGCCTTTAGTGAATAAAATCGTGCCCAGTAATGTCTTGCTGTTATGGGGTTAGTCTAGAGCCTGGATATCTGGACGTAGGTTTTGAATGCTCAAATATTTGTTCCAGGGTTACCATGGTCGAGTGGATTAGCATCCAAAGAGTTGCACTTAAACCGGCCAATATCGCCTGGATGAAGCGCCTGGATGAAGCCTCTGGATGTCTGGACTTAGGTTTTGAACGCTTAAAAATTTCTTCCAGGGTTACCATGGTCGAGTGGGAAAGCCTATGAGAAGTCACTCTTAACCCTGCCAAGATCATGCCCTTTAAAGTTTAATAGTAATGGGGTGAGTTTGTGGGCCCAGGCCTTTACTGAATAAAATCATGCCCAGTAATGTGTTGCTGTTATGGGGTTTGTCTGTGAGCCTGGATGTCTGGATTTAGGTTTTGAACGCTTAAAAATCTCTTCCAGGGTTAATATGGTCGAGTGGGAAAGCCTACGAGAAGTCACACTTAACCCGGCCAAGATCATGCCCCTATTAGTGTTATAGTAATGGAGTGAGTTTGTGGACCCAAGCCTTAAGGAAAACTGTAATACAGGGCCTTTAGTGAATAAAATCATGCCCAGTAATGTCTTGCTGTTATGGGGTTAGTCTAGAGCCTGGATATCTGGACGTAGGTTTTGAATGCTCAAATATTTGTTCCAGGGTTACCATGGTCGAGTGGATTAGCATCCAAAGAGTTGCACTTAAACCGGCCAGTATCGCCTGGATGAAGCCTCTGGATGTCTGGACTTAGATTTTGAACGCTTAAAAATTTCTTCCAGGGTTACCATGGTCGAGTGGGAAAGCCTATGAGAAGTCACTCTTAACCCTGTCAAGATCATGCCCCTTAAGGTTTTATAGTAATTGGTGAGTTTGTGGGCCCAGGCCTTAAAGAAAACTGTAATACAGGGCCTTTACTGAATAAAATCATGCCCAGTAATGTGTTACTGTTATGGGGTTAGTCTGTGAGCCTGGATGTCTGGATTTAGATTTTGAACGTTTAAAAATTTCTTCCAGGGTAACCATGGTCGAGTGGGAAAGCCTACGAGAAGTCACACTTAAGTCAAGCCAAGATCATGCCCGTAATAATGTTGTAGTATTGGGGTGAGTTTGTGGGTCCAGGCCTTTACTGAATAAAATCATGCCCAGTAATGTGTTACTGTTATGGGATTAGTCTGTGAGCCTGGATGTCTGGACGTAGGTTTTGAATGCTCAAAATTTGTTCCAGGGTTACCATGGTCGAGTGGATAAGCGTCCGAGAAGTCGCACTTAAACCGCCAATATCGACTGGATGAAGCGCCTGGATGTCTGGATGTAGGTTTTGAACGCTCAAACATTTGTTACAGGGTTACCATGGTCGAGTGGATTAGCGCCCAGAAGTCGCACTTGAACCGGACAATATCACCTGGATGTCTGGACTTAGGTTTTGAACGCTTAAAAATTTCTTCCAGGGTTACCATGGTCAAGTGGGAAAAGCCTACGAGAAGTCACTCTTAACCCTGTCAAGATCATGCCCATAAAAGTTTAATAGTAATGGGTTGAATCTGTGGGCCCAGGCCTTTACTGAATAAAATCATGCCCAGTAATGTGTTGCTGTTATGGGGTTTGTCTGTGAGCCTGGAAGTCTGGATTTAGGTTTTGAACGCTTAAAGATTTCTTCCAGGGTTACCATGGTCGAGTGGGAAAGCCTATGAGAAGTCACTCTTAACCCTGTCAAGATCATCCCCTTTAAAGTGTTATAGTACTGGGGTGAGTTTGTGGGCCCAGGCCTTGAAGAAAACTGTAATACAGGGCCTTTAGTGAATAAAATCATGCCCAGTAATGTCTTGCTGATATGGGGTTAGTTTAGAGCCTGGATATCTGGACGTAGTTTTGAATGCTCAAATATTTGTTCCAGGGTTACCATGGTCGAGTGGATTAGCATCCAAAGAGTTGCACTTAAACCGCCAATATTGTCTGGATGAAGCCTCTGGATGTCTGGACTTAGGTTTTGAACGCTAAAAATTTCTTCCAGGGTTACCATGGTCGAGTGGGAAAGCCTATGAGAAGTCACTCTTAACCCTGTCAAGATCACGCCCTTTGAAGTGTTATAGTACTGGGGTGAGTTTGTGGGCCCAGGCCTTGAAGAAAACTGTAATACAGGGCCTTTAGTGAATAAAATCATGCCCAGTAATGTCTTGCTGATATGGGGTTAGTCTAGAGCCTGGATATCTGGACGTAGGTTTTGAATGCTCAAATATTTGTTCCAGGGTTACCATGGTCGAGTGGATTAGCATCCAAAGAGTTGCACTTAAACCGGCCAATATCACCTGGATGAAGCCCCTGGATGTCTGGACTTAGGTTATGAACGCTTAAAAAATTCTTCCAGGGTTACCATGGTCGAGTGGGAAAGCCTATGAGAAATCACTTTTAACCCTGTCAAGATCATGCCCTTTAAAGTTTTATAGTAATGGGGTGAGTTTGTGGCCCAGGCCTAAAGAAAACTGTAATACAGGGCCTTTACTGAATAAAAATATGCCCAGTAATGTGTTACTGTTATGGGGTTAGTCTGTGAGCCTGGATGTCTGGATTTAAATTTTGAACGTTTAAAAATTTCTTCCAGGGTAACCATGGTCGAGTGGGAAAGCTCACGAGAAGTCACACTTAAGTCGGCCACAATCATGCCCATAATAGTGTTATAGTAGTGGGGTGAGTCTGTGGGCTCAGGCCTTTACTGAATAAAATAAACCCGACAAAGATCATGACCTTGAAAGTGTTATAGTACTGGGGTGAGTTTGTGGGCCCAGGCCTTGAAGAAAACTGTCAATAATGGGGGCCTTTTAGTGAATAAAATCATGCCCAGTAATGTCTTGCTGTTATGGGGTTAGTCTAGAGCCTGGATATCTGGGCGTAGGTTTTGAATGCTCAAATGTTGTTCCAGAGTTACCATGGTCGAGTGGATTAGCATCCAAAGAAGTTGCACTTAAGCAGCCAATATAGCCTGGATGAAGCGCCTGGATGAAGCCTCTAGATGTCTGGACTTAGGTTTTGAGCGCTTAAAAATTTCTTCCAGGGTTACCATGTGGTCGGAGTGGAAGAAAGCCTGTAGTACTCTTAACCTGTGTCAAGATCATGCCCTTTAAAGTTTTATAGTAATGGGGTGAGTTTGTAGGCCCAGGCCTTAAAAAAAACTGTAATCCCTGGGGCCTTTACTGAATAAAATCATGTCAGTAATGTGTTACTGTTATGGGGTTTAGTCTGTGAGCCTGGATGTCTGGATTTAGATTTTGAGCGTTTAAAAGAATTTCTTCCAGGAACCATGGTCGATGGGAAAAGCCCTACAGTCACATAAGTAGGCCAAGATCATGCCCATAATAATGTTGTAGTATTGAGGTCAGTTTGTGGGTCAGGCACTTTACTAAATAAAATGCATGCCCAGTAATGTTACTGTTGCATGGGATTAGTCTGTGAGCCTGGATGTCTGGGCGTAGGTTTTGAATGCTCAAGAAATTTTGTTCCAGGGTTACACCAGTGAGTGGATAAAAAGCGTCTGAGAAGTCGCACTTAAGCCGGACAATATGACTGGATGAAGTGCCTAGATGTCTGGATGTAGGTTTGAGCGGCTCAAACCTTATTTGTTACAGGGTTACTTAAGCAATTACAAGTGGATTAGCGTCGAGGAAGTCAGCACTTAAACCGGACAATATCGCCTGGATGTCTGGACTTAGGTTTTAGGCAGCTTAAAATTTCTTCCAGGAGTTACCATGAGTGAGTGGGAAAGCCTCGAGAGAAGTCCTCTTAACCCTGTCAAGATCATGCCCATAAAGTTTAATAGTAATGGGTTGAATCTGTGTTGAGCCTTTACTGAATAAAATCATGCCCGGTAATGTGTTGCTGTTGAGGAGGGTTTGTCTGTGAGTCTGGATGTCTGGGTTTAGGTTTGAACACTTACAAATTTCTTCAGGGTTAATATGTTCGGAGTGGGAAAGCCTCGAGAAGTCACCTTAACCCAGTGATCATGCCCCTATTAGTGTGCTATAGTGTGGAGTGAGTTTGGGGCCCAAGCCTTAAGAACTGTAATACAGGGCCTTTACTGAATAAAAATCATGCCCAGTAATGTTACTGTTATGAAAGTTAGTCTGTGAGCCTGTATGTCTGGACCCCGTAGGTTTTTAAGATACTTGAATATTTCTTCCAGGGTTTACCATGGTGAGAGTGGGAAAGACTAGTCACCTTCGTGACCCAGATCATGCCCATAATAGTATTTATAGTAATGGGGTGAGTCTGTGGCTCAGGCAGCTACTGAGAATAAAATAAAGCCGACAAAGGTATGCCCTTGAAAGTGTTATAGTACTGGGGTGGGATTTGTGGGCTGAGCCTAGAAAACTGTTATACAGGGCCTTTAGTAAGATAAAAATCATGCCCATTAATGTCTTGCTGTTATGAGGTTAGTCTTAAACCTGGATATCTGGGCGTAGGTTTTGGATGCTCAAATATTTGTTCCAGGAGTTACCATGGTCGATGGATTAGCATCAGAGTTGCACTTAAACCGGCCAATATCGCCTGTGAAGCGCCAGGACGAAGCGGATGTCTGGACTTAGGTGTGGAACGGCAAAAATTTCTTCAGGGTTACATGTTAAGTGGGAAAGCCTATGAGAAGTCACTCTTAACCCTGTCAAGATCATGCCCTTTAAAGTTTTATAGTAATGAGGGTGAGTTTGTAGGCCCAGGCCTTACAAAGAAAACTGTAAACAGGGCCTTTGCCAGACAAATATTTTTAAATAATGTATTGCATTATGGGAGTTAGTCTGTGAGCCTGGATGTCTGGTTGATTTTGAGCGTTTAGGAGGCCTCTTCCAGGAGGCCAGCATGAGTGGAGTGGGAAAGCCTACGAAGTCACACTTAACCGGCCAAGATCATGCCCCTAATAATGGCATAGTGTTATAGTAATGAGGTGAGTTTGTAGGCCCCAAGCCTTAAAGGAGAAAACTGCATACAGGGCCTTTGAATAAAATCATGCCCCATTAATGCTATTTACTGTGTGAGGTTAGTCTGGCGACCTGTATGTGTCTGGACATGGGTTTTGAATGCTAGATATTTCTTCCAGGGATTTGCCCATTTGTTGAGTGGGAAAGACTACGAGAAGTCACACTTAAAGCAGCCAAGATCCTGCCCATAATAGTATTGTTATAGTAATGGGGGTGATCTGTGGGCTCAGACTACTGAATAAATAAACCCGACAGATCATGCCATGAAAGTGTTATAGTACTGAGGTGAGTTTGGGCTGAGCATTGAAAGAAAGCATAATACAGGGCCTTTAGTAAGACCAAAATCATGCCCAGTAATGTCTTGCTGATAGGGTTAGTCTAGAAGCCTGGATATCTGGACGTAGGTTTTGAATGCTCAATATTTGTTCCAGGAGTGCCATGGTCAGTGGATTAGCATCAAAGTTGCCTTAAACTAGCCAATATCGCCTGGATGAAGCGCCTGTATGAAGGCCCTGGATGTATGGACTTGTTTTGAACGCTTAAGAAATTTCTTCCAGGAGTTACCATGATGTGGGAAAGCCTGTGAAGTCACTCTAACCCTGTCAAGATCATGCTCTTTAAAATTTTATAGTAATGGTGGTTGTGGGCCCAGGCATAGAAAAACTGCCATGCAGGCCTTTACAGATAAAATCATGCCCAGTAATGTGTTACATTTATGCTGGGGTTAGTCTGTGAGCCTGGATGTCTGGGTTTCGTTTTTGAGCAGTTAAAAATTTCTTCCAGGGTGCTTTCATGGTGAGTGGGAAAAGCCTACGAGTCGTAAGTCGGCCAAGATCATTTTATAATGTTGTAAAAGTATTGGGGTGAGTTTGTGGGTCAGGCATTTACTGAATAAAATCATGCCCAGTAATGTTACTGTTAGGATTAGTCTGTGAGCCTGGATGTCTGGACGTAGAGTTTGAATGCTCGAAATTTGTTCCAGGAGGACACCATGGTCGGTGGATGAAGTGTCGAGTCGCGCCAAACGGCCAATATCGACTGGATGAAGCGCTGGATGTCTGGATGTAGGTTTGAACGCTCAAACATTTTATTTACAGGAGAGGTTTACCATGGTGAGTGGATTAGCGTCGAGAAGTCGCACTTGAACCGGACAATATCGCCTGGATGTCTGGACTTAGGTTTTGAGCGGCAAAAATCTCTTCCAAGGGTGTATATAGTCGAGTTGGAAAAGCCTCACAGTCACACTTAACTGACCAAGATCACTATTAGTGTTATAGTAATGGAGTGAGTTTGTAGGCCCCAAGCCTTAGAAAACTGTAATACAGGGCCTTTACTGAATAAAATCATGCCCAGTATTAATATTTACTGTTATGGGGTTAGTCACATAGGCCTGGATGTCTGGACCTAGCTTTGACAGCAAATTTCTTGAGGTTACCATGGTGAGGTGGGAAAGCCTCTGAGAAATGCATAACCAGTAGATCACGCGCTATAGTGTCCATAGTAAGGGTGAGTCTGTGGGCTCAGACCTTTACTGAATAAATAAACCCGACCAGAAGATCATGCCGCTTGGTATTATAGTACTGGGGTGAGTTTGCTGGGCCCAGGCAACAGAAACTGTAATACAGGGCCTTGTGAATAAAAATCATGCCCAGTAATGTCTTGCTGTTGAGGTTCAGTCTAGAGCCTGGATAACTCTGGACTTAGGTTTGAATGCTCAAATATTTGTTCCCGGGGTTACCCAAGCAGGTGAGTGGATTAGCATCAGAGTTGCACTTAAACCCAAAGCCAATATACGCCTGGATGAAGCCTCTGGATGGTGTCTGGACTTAGGTTTTAGGCAGCAAGAAATTTCTTCAGAGTTTCATGGTCAGTGGAAAACTGAAGTCACTCTTAACCCTGTCAAGATCATGCCTTTAAGTTTTATAGTAATGGGTGAGTTTGTAGTCCCAGGCCTTAAAGAAAAGCTGTAATACAGGAGCACTATGAATAAAATCATGCCCAATGTGTATTACTATTATGGGGTTAATCTGTGAGCACAGATGTCTGGATTTAGATTTTGAACGTTTAAAAATTTCTTCCAGGAGTAACCATGATCAGGTGGGAAAAAACCTACAGAAGTCACCCTTAAGTCGGCCAAGATCGTTATAATAATGTTGTAGTATTGGGGTGAGTTTGTGGGTCAGGCCTTTGCTGATAAAATCATGCCCAGTAATGTGTTACTGTTATGGGGATTAGTCTGTGAGCCTGGATGTCTGGGCGTGAGTTTTGAATGCTCAAAATTTGTTCCAGGAGGTTACCGTAATTAGTGGATAAGGCGTCGAGAAAGTCGCACTTAAACCGACCAATTTCGACTGGATATGAAGCGCCTGGATGTCTGGATGTAGGTTTTGAACGCTCAAACCTTAGTTTATTACAGGGTACCATGATGAGTGGATTAAGCGCACGTCCAGAAGTAGCACTTGAACCTTCGGACAATATCACCTGGATGTCTGGACTTAGGATTTTGGGCAGCTTAAATTTCTTCCAGGGTTACCATGGTAGAGTGGGAAAGCCTACGAGAAGTCACACTTAACCCGGCCAAGATCATGCCTAATGAGTGTTATAGTAATAGGTGAGTTGGAAGCCCAAGCCTTAAGAAAACTGTAATACAGGGCCTTTACTGAATAAAATCATGCCCAGTAATGTGTTACTGTTATGGGGTTGTCACCAGCAGGCCTGGATGTCTGGACCTAGGTTTTGAACGCTTAAGAAAGTTTCTTCCAGGGTTCACCATGGTGAGTGGGGAAAGCCGGCAGTCACCTTAACCGGCCAAGATCATGACCTATTGAGTGTTATAGTGGAGTGAGTTTGTGGAGCTGGCCCAAGCCTTAGGAAAACTGTAATACAGGGCCTTTACTGAATAAATCATGCCCAATGTGTATTACTGTTATGGGGTTAGTCTGTGAGCCTGGATGTCTGGACCTAGGTTTTGAGCAGCTTAAAAATTTCTTCCAGGGTTACCATGGTGAGGTAGGAAGCCTCACAGTCACATAGCGGCCAAGATCATGCCCTTTATAGTGTCATAATGTCGGGTGAGTCTGTGGTCTCAGGCCTTTACTGAATAAAATAAACCCGACAAAAGATCATGTACCCTTGAAAGAAGTATTATAGTACTGGGAGGTGAGTTTGTGGGCCCAGGCCTTGAAGAAAACTGTAATGCCAGGACCAAAATCATGCCCAGCAATGTCTTGCTGTTGTAGGGTTAGTCCTGGGGGCCTGGATATCTGGGCGTAGGTTTTGAATGCTCAAATGTTGTTCTAGGAGTTAGCATGGTCGAGTGGATTAGCATCCAAGGGAGTTTGCACTTAAACTGGCCAATATCGCCTGGATGACGCCTGGATGAAGGCCTGGATGTCTGGACTTAGGTTTTGAGCGGCTTTAAAATTTCTTCCAGGGTTACCATGGTCGAGTGGGGAAAGCCTATGAGGAAGTCACTCTTAACCCTGTCCAAGATCATTGCCTCTATTAGTGTTATAGTAATGGAGTGAGTTGGCCCCCAAGCCTTAGGGGAAAACTGTAATACAAGGCCTTTGCTGAATAAATCATGCCCAATGTGTGTTGTTACTGTTATGGGGTTAGTCTGTGAGCCTGGATGTCTGGATTTAGATTTTGAGCGTTTAAAGAATTTCTTCCAGAGGTTACCATGGTCGAATTAGGAAAGCCTACGAGAAGTCCTCTTAACCCTATCAAGGTCAGCACACTCGCAAAAAAGTTTAATAGTAATGGGTTGAATCTGTGGGCCAGGCCTTTTACTGAATAAAATCATGCCCAATGTATGTTGCTTTGTTATGGGGTTTGTCTGTGACAGCCTGGATGTCTGGATTTAGTTTTAAGGCAGCTTAGAATTTCTTCCAGGGTTACCATGGTGGAGTGGAAAGCCTACGAGAAGTCACACTTAACCTGGCCAAGATCATGCCCTATTAGTGTTATAGTGGAGTAGGTTTGTGGGCCCAAGCCTACAGCCAGGAAAACTGTAATACAGGGCTACTGAGGCCAAAATCATGCCCAATGTGTTACTGTTATGGAGTTAGTCTGTGAGCCTGGATGTCTGGACCTAGGTTTTGAGCGGCAAGGGAATTTCTTCCAGGGTTGCCATGGTGAGGAGAGGGAAAGCCTACGAGTACACTTAACCCGGCCAAGATCCGCCCTTTTTAGTGTCATAGTAATCGGGTGAGTCTGTGGGCTCCAGGCCTTTACTGAATAAAATAAACCCGACAAAGATCGTGCCTTAGAAAGTATTATAATTACTTGGGTGAGTTTGTGGGCCCAGGCCTTGAAGCTGCATACAGGGCTAGTGAATAAAATCGTGCCCAATGTCTTGCTGTTATGGGGTTAGTCCTAGAGCCTGGATATCTGGGCGTAGGTTTGAATGCTCAAATATTTGTTCCAGGGTTACCATGGTCAGGTGGGTTAGCATCAGTTGCACTTAAACCGGCCAATATAGCCTGGATGGCGCGCCTGGATGAAGCCTCTGGATGTCTGGACTTAGGTTTTGTGAACGGCAAAAATTTCTTCCAGGGTTACCATGGTCAGGTGGGAAAGCGTGTGAAGTCATTAACCCTGTCAAGATCATGCCCTTTAAAGTTTAATAGTAATGGGGTGAGTTTTGTAGGCCCAGGCAGCACTACTGAATAAAATCATGCCCAGTAATGTCTTGCTGTTATGGGGGTTTTGTCTGAGCCTGGATGTCTGGTTAGGTTTTAGGCGGCAAAATCTCTTCAGTTAATATGGTCAGTGGGAAAACCTGAGAAGTCACGCTTAACCAGCCAAGATCATGCCTAGTATTAATTGTTATAGTAATGGAGTAGTTTGTGGACCCAAGCCTTAAGGGAAAACTGTAATACAGGGCCTTTACTGAATAAAATCATGCCCAGTAATGTGTTACTGTTATGGGGTTAGTCCTGTGAGCCTGGATGTCTGGACCTGGAGTTTTGAGCAGCAAAAAATTTCTTCCAGAATTTACACCATGGTCCGAGTGGGAAAACCTACGAAGTCACATAACCGGCCAAGATCACCGCCCTTTATAGTGTCATAGTATTAGGGTGAGTCCTGTGGGCTCAGGCCTTTCTGAATAAAATAAATACAATGAGATCATGCCTTGAAGTGTTATAGTACTTACTGGGGGTGAGTTTGTGGGCCCAGGCCTTGAAACTGTAAAACAGGGCGCTAGTAAAGATAAAATCATGCCCAATGTCTTGCTGTTATGGGGTTAGTCTGAAACCTGGATATCTGGGCGTAGGTTTTGAATGCTCCAAATATTTGTTCAGGGTTACCATGGTCAGGTGGATTAGCATCCAAGGATTGCACTTAAACCGGCCAGTATCGCCTGGATGAAGCCTCTGGATGTCTGGACTTAGGTTTTGAGCGGCAAAGAATTTCTTCCAGGAGTTACCATGGTCAGTGGGAAAACTATGAAGTCACTCTTAACCCTGTCAAGATCATGCCCCTTAAAGAAGTTTTATGTAGTAATTGGTGAGTTTGTAGGCCCAGAACTTGAAAACTGTAATACAGGGCCTTTACTGAATAAAATCATGCCCAGTAATGTGTTACTGTTATGGGGAGGTTAGTCTGTGAGCCTGGATGTCTGGATTTAGATTTTGAACGTTTAAAAAAGAAATTTCTTCCAGGGTAACCATGGTCAGAGTGGGAAAGCCTACGAGAAGTCACACTTAAGTCGGCCAGATCATGCCCGTAATAATGTTGTAGTATTGGGGTGAGTTTGTGGGTCCAGGCCTTTACTGAATAAATCGCATGCCCAGTAATGTGTACTGTTATGGATTAGTCTGTGAGCCTGGATGTCTGGCGTAGGTTTTTGAATGCTCAAATTTGTTCCAGGGTGCAAAAAGCCAATTGAGTGGATAAAGCGTCGAGAAATGCGCACTTAAACCGTATGTCGACTGGATGAAGCGCCTGGATGTCTGGATGTAGGTTTTGAGCGGCTCAAACATTTGTTACAGGGTTACCATGATCCGAGTGGATTAGCGTCCGAGTCAGCACTTGAACCGGACAATATCACCTGGATGTCTGGACTTAGGTTTTGAACGACAAAAATTTCTTCCAGGAACCATGGTCAGTGGGAAAGCTGAAGTCACTCTTAACCCTGTCAAGATCATGCCTCTAAAAAGTTTAATAACAATGGGTTGAATCTGTGGGCTGAGCCTTTACTGAAAAAAATCATGCCCAATGTTGCTGTTATGGGGGGTTTGTCTGTGAGCCTGGAAGTCTGGATTTAGGTTTTGAGCGGCAAAGATTTCTTCCAGGGTTACCATGGTCGAGAGTGGGAAAGCCTATGAGAAGTCACTCTTAACCCTGTCAAGATCATCCCCTTTAAAGTGTTATAGTACTGGGGTGAGTTTGTGGGCCCAGGCCTTGAAGAAAACTGTAATACAGGGCCTTTAGTGAATAAAATCATGCCCAGTAATGTCTTGCTGATATGGGGTTAGTCTAGAGCCTGGATATCTGGACGTAGTTTTTGAATGCTCAAATATTTGTTCCAGGGTTACCATGGTCGAGTGGATTAGCATCCAAAGAGTTGCACTTAAACCGGCCAATATTGCCTAGACGAAGCGTCTGGATGAAGCCTCTGGATGTCTGGACTTAGGTTTTGAACGCTTAAAAATTTCTTCCAGGGTTACCATGGTCGAGTGGGAAAGCCTATGAGAAGTCACTCTTAACCCTGTCAAGATCACGCCCTTTGAAGTGTTATAGTACTGGGGTGAGTTTGTGGGCCCAGGCCTTGAAGAAAACTGTAATACAGGGCCTTTAGTGAATAAAATCATGCCCAGTAATGTCTTGCTGATATGGGGTTAGTCTAGAGCCTGGATATCTGGACGTAGGTTTTGAATGCTCAAATATTTGTTCCAGGGTTACCATGGTCGAGTGGATTAGCATCCAAAGAGTTGCACTTAAACCGGCCAATATCACCTGGATGAAGCCCCTGGATGTCTGGACTTAGGTTATGAACGCTTAAAAAATTCTTCCAGGGTTACCATGGTCGAGTGGGAAAGCCTATGAGAAGTCACTTTTAACCCTGTCAAGATCATGCCCTTTAAAGTTTTATAGTAATGGGGTGAGTTTGTGGGCCCAGGCCTAAAGAAAACTGTAATACAGGGCCTTTACTGAATAAAAATATGCCCAGTAATGTGTTACTGTTATGGGGTTAGTCTGTGAGCCTGGATGTCTGGATTTAGATTTTGAACGTTTAAAAATTTCTTCCAGGGTAACCATGGTCGAGTGGGAAAGCCTACGAGAAGTCACACTTAAGTCGGCCACAATCATGCCCATAATAGTGTTATAGTAATGGGGTGAGTCTGTGGGCTCAGGCCTTTACTGAATAAAATAAACCCGACAAAGATCATGCCCTTGAAAGTGTTATAGTACTGGGGTGAGTTTGAGGGCCCAGGCCTTGAAGAAAACTGTAATACAGGGCCTTTAGTGAATAAAATCATGCCCAGTAATGTCTTGCTGTTATGGGGTTAGTCTAGAGCCTGGATATCTGGACGTAGGTTTTGAATGCTCAAATATTTGTTCCAGGGTTACCATGGTCGAGTGGATTAGCATCCAAAGAGTTGCACTTAAACCGGCCAATATCGCCTGGATGAAGCGCCTGGATGAAGCCTCTGGATGTCTGGACTTAGGTTTTGAACGCTTAAAAATTTCTTCCAGGGTTACCATGGTCGAGTGGGAAAGCCTATGAGAAGTCACTCTTAACCCTGTCAAGATCATGCCCTTTAAAGTTTTATAGTAATGGGGTGAGTTTGTGGGCCCAGGCCTTAAAAAAAACTGTAATACAGGGCCTTTACTGAATAAAATCATGTCCAGTAATGTGTTACTGTTATGGGGTTAGTCTGTGAGCCTGGATGTCTGGATTTAGATTTTGAACGTTTAAAAATTTCTTCCAGGGTAACCATGGTCGAGTGGGAAAGCCTACGAGAAGTCACACTTAAGTCGGCCAAGATCATGCCCATAATAATGTTGTAGTATTGGGGTGAGTTTGTGGGTCCAGGCCTTTACTAAATAAAATCATGCCCAGTAATGTGTTACTGTTATGGGATTAGTCTGTGAGCCTGGATGTCTGGACATAGGTTTTGAATGCTCAAAAATTTGTTCCAGGGTTACCATGGTCGAGTGGATAAGCGTCCGAGAAGTCGCACTTAAACCGGACAATATCGACTGGATGAAGTGCCTAGATGTCTGGATGTAGGTTTTGAACGCTCAAACATTTGTTACAGGGTTACCATGGTCGAGTGGATTAGCGCCCGAGAAGTCGCACTTAAACCGGACAATATCGCCTGGATGTCTGGACTTAGGTTTTGAGCGCTTAAAAATTTCTTCCAGGGTTACCATGGTGGAGTGGGAAAGCCCTACGAGAAGTCACTCTTAACCCTGTCAAGATCATGCCCATAAAAGTTTAATAGTAATGGGTTGAATCTGTGGGCCCAGGCCTTTACTGAATAAAATCATGCCCAGTAATGTGTTGCTGTTATGGGGTTTGTCTGTGAGTCTGGATGTCTGGGTTTAGGTTTTGAACACTTACAAATTTCTTCCAGGGTTAATATGGTCGAGTGGGAAAGCCTCGAGAAAGTCACACTTAACCCGGCCAAGATCATGCCCCTATTAGTGTTATAGTAATGGAGTGAGTTTGGGGGCCCAAGCCTTAAAGAAAACTGTAATACAGGGCCTTTACTGAATAAAATCATGCCCAGTAATGTGTTACTGTTATGGGGTTAGTCTGTGAGCCTGTATGTCTGGACGTAGGTTTTGAATGCTTGAATATTTCTTCCAGGGTTTACATGGTCGAGTGGGAAAGACTACGAGAAGTCACACTTAAACCGGCCAAGATCATGCCCATAATAGTGTTATAGTAATGGGGTGAGTCTGTGGGCTCAGGCCTTTACTGAATAAAATAAACCCGACAAAGATCATGCCCTTGAAAGTGTTATAGTACTGGGGTGAGTTTGTGGGCCCAGGCCT
Source organism: Puntigrus tetrazona (assembly GCF_018831695.1). NCBI lineage: Eukaryota > Metazoa > Chordata > Actinopteri > Cypriniformes > Cyprinidae > Puntigrus > Puntigrus tetrazona. Next base: position 359,964 of record NW_025048628.1, read on the forward strand.
TGAAGAAAACTGTAATACAGGGCCTTTAGTGAATAAAATCATGCCCAGTAATGTCTTGCTGTTATGGGGTTAGTCTAGAGCCTGGATATCTGGACGTAGGTTTTGAATGCTCAAATATTTGTTCCAGGGTTACCATGGTCGAGTGGATTAGCATCCATAGAGTTGCACTTAAAACGGCCAATATCGCCTGGATGAAGGCCTTGGATGTCTGGACTTAGGTTTTGAACGCTTAAAAATTTCTTCCAGGGTTACCATGGTCGAGTGGGAAAGCCTATGAGAAGTCACTCTTAACCCTGTCAAGATCATGCCCTTTAAAGTTTTATATTAATGAGGTGAGTTTGTGGGCCCAGGCCTTAAAGAAAACTGTAATACAGGGCCTTTACTGAATAAAATCATGCCCAGTAATGTGTTACTGTTATGGGGTTAGTCTGTGAGCCTGGATGTCTGGATTTAGATTTTGAACGTTTAAAACTTTCTTCCAGGGTAACCATGGTCGAGTGGGAAAGCCTATGAGAAGTCACACTTAAGTCGGCCAAGATCATGCCCATAATAATGTTGTAGTATTGGGGTGAGTTTGTGGGTCAAGGCCTTTACTGAATAAAATCATGCCCAGTAATGTGTTACTGTTATGGGGTTAGTCTGTGAGCCTGGATGTCTGGACCTAGGTTTTGAACGCTTAAAAATTTCTTCCAGGGTTACCATGGTCGAGTGGGAAAGCCTTCGAGAAGTCACACTTAACCCGGCCAAGATCACGCCCTTTTTAGTGTCATAGTAATCGGGTGAGTCTGTGGGCTCAGGCCTTTACTGAATAAAATAAACCCGACAAAGATCATGCCCTTCAAAGTGTTATAGTACTGGGGTGAGTTTGTGGGCCCAGGCCTTGAAGAAAACTGTAATACAGGGCCTTTAGTGAATAAAATCATGCCCAGTAATGTCTTGCTGTTATGGGGTTAGTCTAGAGCCTGGATATCTGGACGTAGGTTTTGAATGCTCAAATATTTGTTCCAGGGTTACCATGGTCGAGTGGATTAGCATCCAAAGAGTTGCACTTAAACCGGCCAATATTGCCTGGATGAAGCGCCTGGATGAAGCCTCTGGATGTCTGGACTTAGGTTTTGAACGCTTAAAAATTTCTTCCAGGATTACCATGGTCGAGTGGGAAAGCCTATGAGAAGTCACTCTTAACCCTGTCAAGATCATGCCCTTTAAAGTTTTATAGTAATGGGGTGAGTTTGTGGGCCCAGGCCTCAAAGAAAACTGTAATACAGGGCCTTTACTGAATAAAATCATGCCCAGTAATGTGTTACTGTTATGGGGTTAGTCTGTGAGCCTGGATGTCTGGATTTAGATTTTGAACGTTTAAAAATTTCTTCCAGGGTAACCATGGTCGAGTGGGAAAGCCTACGAGTCACACTTAAGTCGGCCAAGATCATGCCCATAATAATGTTATAGTATTGGGGTGAGTTTGTGGGTCCAGGCCTTTACTGAATAAAATCATGCCCAGTAATGTGTTACTGTTATGGGATTAGTCTGTGAGCCTGGATGTCTGGGCGTGGGTTTTGAATGCTCAAAAATTAGTTCCAGGGGTTACCATGGTCGAGTGGATAAGCGTCCGAGAAGTCGCACTTAAACCGGCCAATATCGACTGGATGAAGCGCCTGGATGTGTAGATGTAGGTTTTGAACGCTCAAACATTTGTTACAGGGTTACCATGGTCGAGTGGATTAGCGTCCGAAAAGTCGCACTTGAACCGGACAATATCGCCTGGATGTCTGGACTTAGGTTTTGAACGCTTAAAAATTTCTTCCAGGGTTACCATGATCGAGTGGGAAAGCCTACGAGAAGTCACTCTTAACCCTGTCAAGATCATGCCCATAAAAGTTTTATAGTAATGGGTTGAATCTGTGGGCCCAGGCCTTTACTGAATAAAATCATGCCCAGTAATGTGTTGCTGTTATGGGGTTTGTCTGTGAGCCTGGATGTCTGGATTTAGGTTTTGAACGCTTAAAAATTTCTTCCAGGGTTAATATGGTCGAGTGGGAAAGCCTACGAGAAGTCACACTTAACCCGGCCAAGATCATGCCCCTATTAGTGTTATAGTAATGGAGTGAGTTTGTGGGCCCAAGCCTTAAGGAAAACTGTAATACAGGGCCTTTACTGAATAAAATCATGCCCAGTAATGTGTTACTGTTATGGGGTTAGTCTGTGAGCCTGGATGTCTGGACCTAGGTTTTGAACGCTTAAAAATTTCTTCCAGGGTTACCATGGTCGAGTGGGAAAGCCTTCGAGAAGTCACACTTAACCCGGCCAAGATCACGCCCTTTATAGTGTCGTAGTAATCGGGTGAGTCTGTGGGCTCAGGCCTTTACTGAATAAAATAAACCCGACAAAGATCATGCCCATGAAAGTGTTATAGTACTGGGGTGAGTTTGTGGGCCCAGGCCTTGAAGAAAACTGTAATACAGGGCCTTTAGTGAATAAAATCATGCCCAGTAATGTGTTACTGTTATGGGATTAGTCTGTGAGCCTGGATGTCTGGACGTAGGTTTTGAATGCTCAAAAATTTGTTCCAGGGTTACCATGGTTGAGTGGATTAGCATCCGAGAAGTCGCACTTAAACCGGCCAATATCGCCTGGATGAAGCGCCTGGATGAAGCGCCTGGATGTCTGGACTTAGGTTTTGAATGCTTAAAAATTTCTTCCAGGGTTACCATGGTCGAGTGGGAAAGCCTATGAGAAGTCACTCTTAACCCTGTCAAGATCATGCCCTTTAAAGTTTTATAGTAATGGGGTGAGTTTGTGGGCCCAGGCCTTAAAGAAAACTGTAATACAGGGCCTGTACTGAATAAAATCATGCCCAGTAATGTGTTACTGTTATGGGGTTAGTCTGTGAGCCTGGATGTCTGGATTTAGATTTTGAACGTTTAAATATTTCTTCCAGGGTAACCATGGTCGAGTGGGAAAGCCTACGAGAAGTCAGACTTAAGTCGGCCAAGATCATGCCCATAATAATGTTGTAGTATTTTGTGAGTTTGTGGGTCCAGGCCTTTACTGAAGAAAATCATGCCCAGTAATGTGTTACTGTTATGGGATTAGTCTGTGAGCCTGGATCTCTGGACGTAGGTTTTGAATGCTCAAAAATTTGTTCCAGGGTTACCATGGTCGAGTGGATAAGCGTCCGAGAAGTCACACTTAAACCGGCCATTATCGACTGGATGAAGCTCCTGGATGTCTGGATGTAGGTTTTGAAAGCTCAAACATTTGTTACAGGGTTACCATGGTCGAGTGGATTAGCGTCCGAGAAGTCGCACTTAAACCGGACAATATCGCCTGGATGTCTGGACTTAGGTTTTGAACGCTTAAAAATTTCTTCCAGGGTTACCATGGTCGAGCGGGAAAGCCTACGAGAAGTCACTCTTAACTCTGTCAAGCTCAAGCCCATAAAAGTTTAATAGTAATGGGTTGAATCTGTGGGCCCAGGCCTTTACTGAATAAATTCATGCCCAGTAATGTGTTGCTGTTATGGGGTTTGTCTGTGAGCCTGGATGTCTGGATTTAGGTTTTGAACGCCTAAAAATTTCTTCCAGGGTTAATATGGTCGAGTGGGAAAGCCTACGAGAAGTCACACTTAACCTGGCCAAGATCATGCCCCTATTAGTGTTATAGTAATGGAGTGAGTTTGTGGGCCCAAGCCTTAAGGAAAACTGTAATACAGGGCCTTTACTGAATAAAATCATGCCCAGTAATGTGTTACTGTTATGGGGTTAGTCTGTGAGCCTGTATGTCTGGACGTAGGTTTTTAATGCTTGAATATTTCTTCCAGGGTTGCCATTGTTGAGTGGGAAAGACTACGAGAAGTCACACTTAAACCGGCCAAGATCATGCCCATAATATTGTTATAGTAATGGGGTGAGTCTGTGGGCTCAGGCCTTTACTGAATAAAATAAACCCGACAAAGATCATGCCCTTGAAAGTGTTATAGTACTGGGATGAGTTTGTGGGCCCAGGCCTTGAAGAAAACTGTAATACAGGGCCTTTAGTGAATAAAATCATGCCCAGTAATGTCTTGCTGCTTATGGGGTTTAGTCTAGAGCCTGGATATCTGGACGTAGGTTTTGAATGATCAAATATTTGTTCCAGGGTTACCATGGTCGAGTGGATTAGCATCCAAAGAGTTGCACTTAAACCGGCCAATATCGCCTGGATGAAGCCTCTGGATGTCTGGACTTAGGTTTTGAACGCTTAAAAATTTCTTCCAGGGTTACCATGGTCGAGTGGGAAAGCCTATGAGAAGTCACTCTTAACCCTGTCAAGATCATGCCCTTTAAAGTTTTATAGTAATGGGGTGAGTTTGTGGGCCCATGCCTTAAAGAAAACTGTAATACAGGGCCTTTACTGAATAAAATCATGCCCAGTAATGTGTTACTGTTATGGGGTTAGTCTGTGAGCCTGGATGTCTGGATTTTGATTTTGAACGTTTAAAAATTTCTTCCAGGGTAACCATGGTCGAGTGGGAAAGCCTGGGGAGAAGTCACACTTAAGTCGGCCAAGATCATGCCCATAATAATGTTGTAGTATTGGGGTGAGTTTGTGGGTCCAGGCCTTTACTGAATAAAATCATGCTCAGTAATGTGTTACTGTTATGGGATTAGTCTGTGAGCCTGGATGTCTGGACGTAGGTTTTGAATGCTCAAAAATTTGTTCCAGGGTTTCCATGGTTGAGTGGATTAGCATCCGAGAAGTCGCACTTAAACCGGCCAATATCGACTGGATGAAGCCCCTGGATGTCTGGACTTAGGTTTTGAATGCTTAAAAATTTCTTCCAGGGTTACCATGGTCGAGTGGGAAAGCCTATGAGAAGTCACTCTTAACCCTGTCAAGACCATGCCCTTTAAAGTTTTATAGTAATGGGGTGAGTTTGTGGGCCCAGGCCTTAAAGAAAACTGTAATACTGAATAAAATCATGCCCAGTAATGTGTTACTGTTATGGGGTTAGTCTGTGAGCCTGGATGTCTGGATTTAGATTTTGAACGTTTAAATATTTCTTCCAGGGTAACCATGGTCGAGTGGGAAAGCCTACGAGAAGTCAGACTTAAGTCGGCCAAGATCATGCCCATAATAATGTTGTAGTATTGGGGTGAGTTTGTGGGTCCAGGCCTTTACTGAATAAAATCATGCCCAGTAATGTGTTACTGTTATGGGATTAGTCTGTGAGCCTGGATGTCTGGACGTAGGTTTTGAATGCTCAAAAATTTGTTCCAGGGTTACCATGGTCGAGTGGATAAGCGTCCGAGAAGTCGCACTTAAACCGGCCATTATCGACTGGATGAAGCTCCTGGATGTCTGGATGTAGGTTTTGAAAGCTCAAACATTTGTTACAGGGTTACCATGGTCGAGTGGATTAGCGTCCGAGAAGTCGCACTTAAACCGGACAATATCGCCTGGATGTCTGGACTTAGGTTTTGAACGCTTAAAAATTTCTTCCAGGGTAACCATGGTCGAGTGGGAAAGCCTACGAGAAGTCACACTTAAGTCGGCCAAGATCATGCCCATAAAAGTTTAATAGTAATGGGTTGAATCTGTGGGCCCAGGCCTTTACTGAATAAAATCATGCCCAGTAATGGACTAGTCCTTTTGTATAAATGTGGTTGTGTTTGTTATTTTGAGAGGTCGGTTTGGTTTACACGGTTGATTTATTTGAGCTTGTTTTGGTTTGTTTTGTTTTGTTTAGGCCTAATAATCTAATTATTTGTTTGTTTGATTTTCCTTTGTAAGATTTTGTTTCATTAAAGAAAATATATATTTTTGAACATATGGTTTGGTGCCCTTACTGCTAAATTGCTCGGTCCCTCACAAGTGGTGTCAGAAGTGGGATTCTGGCAGTAAAGGCACAATTTTTTTTTATTTATTTTTCTTTTCTCCCTGAGCCATGCATCGGGGAGGGCGGAAAGGAGCCCAAAAGGCCTTGCCAGTAGGCCCATCTGAAGAGGAGGTACAAGAGCTGGGGGATGAGGAAACCCAGGAAGGAAGTGATGTGGTTATGGGGCCTGAAGGTAGTGAACCAACTTTGACGGAGTTGGTGGGCCTGTTTCGAGCTCATATGGCAAAGATGGATGCCCAGGAAGTGCAAAGGAATGCAGAGTTTACACAGCAGGAACGTCGTTTTAGAGCCCTCCAACACCAGTTTGGGCTGTTGCAGTTGGAGGTGCAGGCCCGCACTACCCCTGTTCCTAATTCGTTGGTGACATCACCTACTGGTCTGGTTCACCCAGATGATGGTGCAGGCCCAAGCCGGCCATTGTCTCAGTCTAGTGCTCATCGAGGAGAGAGGGCTGATGTTCGGGATACAGGTCAGTTCACTTTTAAAGAGCCTAAGCTAGAAAAGTTAACGGACTGTGATGACATTGAACATTTTTTAACTACTTTTGAGAGGATTGCAGCAGTTTGCCGGTGGCCCCAAGAGGAGTGGGTCTTTCATCTGATTCCCTGTTAACGGGTAAGGCCGGGCTGCATACGTTCACATGGATGTTAATGACTCCTTAATTATGATGAACTTAAAATTGCTATATTGAGAAAATATGACATCAACCGAGAAACTTACAGACAACAGTTTCGTTCACTTGACGTTGAACCGAGTGAGAGCCCTAAAGAACTGTATGTGAGGTTAAAAGAACTCTATGGGAAATGGATGCAGCCAAAAGTAAGTCCGTTGAAGAAGTTGGAGAGGTGATTATTATGGAACAATATCTAAGAATGCTTTCTCCTGAGCTCCAGGTTTGGGTGCGAGAACATGATCCACAGACCGCTTCACAGGCTGCTACACTGGCTGATGTGTTTGTGGCAGCACGTGAGGAGTCAGCCCTGGTGTTGGAAGTCAAGCCGGGATGATAGGAAATCAACTTTTCCCGGCCGGTGATTCGGAATATCCCCAATGCTGGTAAGCCTCCAGGAGGAGGGCCTACTTTTGTCACTGCTCCTAGGAGTTCTAGAAAAGTGCCAATATGCTACTTGTGTGGTCAGGAGGGACACACTAAACCCATGTGCCCTAATAATGCAGTTAAAGTTACTCACCTGTGTTACGTGCCCAGGCACCATGTATGCTCCCCAGCAGAAACGGAAAGGCTCCCCTCAATGACCACCGTGGAGGTGAATGGAAGGGAAGTGGCTGCCCTGGTGGATACAGGAAGTGATCAGACTCTAGTCCATCTGAAGTGCATTTCCCCAGCTCTCCTCCGTTACAATGAGAGGAAGGCTATTCGCTGTGTACATGGTGACGAGAAGCAGCTCCCCACGGCGGAGGTTTATCTGAAGGTGAAGGGACAGACTTACCTTTTGGAGGTGGGGGTAGCTGACAACTTGCCCTTCCCTGTAGTGTTAGGTCATGATCTGCCAGTACTGTGGGACCTGTTGCAGCCAGCATCTACCTGTAACATGGTGGTTACTCGATCACAAGCAAACACGAGGAAGAGAGGAGGAGCTGCTGGGTGCTTTACCATTCTTTGATGAGGATATGGAAATCTGTGGCTCTGTCAAACCTAGGAAGTCACGACGGCTGAAGAGGTTGGAGAAAATTAAACATAATGCTTCTATATTACCTGTTGAAACCTTGTCCAACTTTTCTCCAGATTTCAAGCTGCCTGCCAATATTGCTCAGCTACAGCAAGAGGACTCCGGTCTTGGCCCTTATTTCGAACGAGTGAAGCAGGGGGAGGGAGAGTCTGTGGATGTCAGTGTCCAGGAAAGATACTGTATGAATCAAGGATTATTATACCGTCAGCTGGGGCAAATGACACAACTGGTGGTACCACAGTGTGTCCGGGAAGTGATTCTTACTCTGGGTCATTCGATTCCCTGGGCTGGCCACCTGGGAAAACACAAAACTCTCGCCCGATCAGGAAGCACTTTTATTGGCCTGGTTTAAACTCTGACGTAACCCAGTACTGTAATACCTGCCCAGATTGTCAAAAGGTCTCCTCTCGTCGCCCCGGACGAGCCCCTCTCCAGCCCCTTCCTCTCATAGGCACCCCATTTGAAAGACTGGGAATGGATGTTGTTGGCCCTGTCGAGAAAAGCCGGTCAGGTAACCGCTTTATGCTTGTGGTAACAGATTACGCGACCAGATATCCTGAAGTGTTTCCTTTAAAGTCTATCAAGGCAAAGTATGTAGCAACGTGTCTCATACAGCTGTTTTCCAGAGTTGGGTTCCCAAGGGAAATTCTAACGGACCAGGGAACCAATTTCATGTCAACCCTTCTAAAACAAGTCTACCAGTTGCTTGGCATTAAGAGCTTGAGAACCACTTCCTTCCATCCGCAGACCGATGGGCTCACTGAAAGATTTAACCAAACCTTGAAGCAAATGCTACGCAAGTTTGTGTGCAACTCTGGCTCAGATTGGGATCAATGGCTGCCGTATCTTTGTTTGCCTACAGGAAGTGCCACAGTCCTCCACTGGTTACTCTCCATTTGAGTTGCTGTATGGGCATGATGTAAGAGGCCCCCTTTCTTTACTGCGAGAAGTGTGGGAGGGAAACTCCCAGAGAGGTGAACCAACAAATGTGGTGTCTTATGTTCTGCAAATGAGGGAACGTTTGCAAAGGATGTCTGCACTGGCGCAATCTCATTTGGCAGAGGCTCAAACACGCCAAAAGATGTGGTATGATAAGTCCTCCCGTGAGCGACAGTTTGAACCCGGTCAGAAGGTACTGGTGATGCTACCAAGTCAGGAAAGTAAGCTGTTAGCAAAATGGCAAGGTCCTTATGAAGTCAGAAGGAAACTGGGTCCCACTACCTATGAGGTGGCCCTGACTGACCAAGGTCACTCTACACGAGTCCTGCATGTAAACCTGTTGAAGCGATGGTTCTCTCGTCCTGATAAGTCCACTCAAAGCTTGATGATTAAGCAAGTAAAGGAAGAGGAGGACTCTGATCAGTATTTGCCCCACTCGGCTTCAGGAGATGTGGATCTGAGTCACCTGTCCCCACAGCAACGGCAGGAGGTGAGAGACCTTTGTGTACCAGAAGTATTTTCAGAATATCCAGGGTTTACTACTTTAATTGAACATAATATTGTATTGAAACCCAATGCTGTGGTACGAAGAATGAGTTACAGGGTTCCAGAACGTCTTCAACAGGCGCTGAAAGAGGAAGTGGATCTGATGCTGAGGCTGGGAATCATAGAGCCATCTACAAGTGAGTGGTGTCACCCAGTGGTCCTTGTTCCCAAAAAGGATGGTACCATAAGATTCTGCATAGACTTTCGTTACCTAAACTCTGTGACCAAATTTGACGCTTACCCCACTCCGCGGATCAGTGATCTTACTGACCGACTGGGCACTTCAAAATTTCTAACCACTATTGATCTTTCCAAGGGGTATTGGCAGATCCCTTTGACTCCACAATCTCGAGAACTGACTGCTTTTAAAACTCCTTACGGCCTATTCCATTTTAAGGTCCTGGCATTTGGGCTGCATGGGGCACCAGCTAGCTTCCAAAGACTTATGGATCAGGTACTGAGAGGCTTATCATTTACAGCTGCTTATCTCGATGATATTGTGATTTACAGTGACTCCTGGGAGCAACATCTGGGGCATATCCGTGAAGTGTTGCAACGTCTTCAGGAGGCAGGGCTGACCGTTAATCCCGAAAGTGTACCTTTGCTAAGGCTGAAACCGAGTACCTGGGGTTTGTCGTTGGGAAGGGGGTGATTAGACCCCAAGTGGAGAAGGTATGGGCGATTGAACAGTGTCCACAGCCACAGACTCGCAAGGAGTTGAGATCCTTTCTAGGCATGGCTGGCTTTTATCACCGATTCATTCCCAACTTTTCCAGCAGGGCAGCAGTACTGACCGACATGGTGGGCTCAAGGAGTCCCAATCAGCTCAGGTGGACAGCCGAAACAAATGCAGCTTTTCAGGATATCAGAATGGCCTTGAGTAAAGACGCTGTGTTACATAACCCTGATTTCCATCAACCTTTTGTTTTGCAAACAGATGCTTCTGATCGAGGCTGTGATGGCCTATGTGGTGGCCACACACATCAGTGACCAGTAATTGTTACATGCACACACATCCACAAACAATTTATATATTTAATTTCATTTGAGTTAAAAAGATTATTATTTGAGCTTATTTAGCATTAAATATCTTGATTAAAATAAGACCCACACACATTTGGATTCAATGGTTTTATTTAAACACTTTACTTGCAGCTAGTTGGGTGCACACAATCTAGTTGCTGTATTGTTTGTTAATTTTTGTTTTCTTTTGAGTTTAAGTTACCGTGTTGTGGAGGATGGTGGAGATTCTTTGTTTCTGCGCTGGCTGACTGCTTTAAAGACGGCGGGCCGCCATGTTGACAACTTTAAAGGCCACGGGCCTGTTCCACTCCTCAGATGGCTGGGAGGGAGATCCAAGATAATTTCATTTGAATTAATTAATTTTTAGATGTTTGTCCTCCGTCCTGTATTGGGGTTGGCTTTATTAAAGATTTATGATAGGGCTTTAAGCTCGGAAATTTGTCTAGTTTATGGTGGGGGTTTGTAGATCGTTTCTTGGTTTTGTGTCTCCTATGTCGTTAAATGTGGACTAGTCCTTTTGTATAAATGTGGTTGTGTTTGTTATTTTGAGAGGTCGGTTTGGTTTACACGGTTGATTTATTTGAGCTTGTTTTGGTTTGTTTTGTTTTGTTTAGGCCTAATAATCTAATTATTTGTTTGTTTGATTTTCCTTTGTAAGATTTTGTTTCATTAAAGAAAATATATATTTTTGAACATATGGTTTGGTGCCCTTACTGCTAAATTGCTCGGTCCCTCACAAGTGGTGTCAGAAGTGGGATTCTGGCAGTAAAGGCACAATTTTTTTTTATTTATTTTTCTTTTCTCCCTGAGCCATGCATCGGGAGGCGGAAAGGAGCCCAAAAGGCCTTGCCAGTAGGCCCGTCTGAAGAGGAGGTACAAGAGCTGGGGATGAGGAAACCAGGAAGGAAGTGATGTGGTTATGGGGCCTGAAGGTAGTGAACCAACTTTGACGGAGTTGGTGGGCCTGTTTCGAGCTCATATGGCAAAGATGGATGCCCAGGAAGTGCAAAGGAATGCAGAGTTTACACAGCAGGAACGTCGTTTTAGAGCCCTCCAACACCAGTTTGGGCTGTTGCAGTTGGAGGTGCAGGCCCGCACTACCCCTGTTCCTAATTCGTTGGTGACATCACCTACTGGTCTGGTTCACCCAGATGATGGTGCAGGCCCAAGCCGGCCATTGTCTCAGTCTAGTGCTCATCGAGGAGAGGGCTGATGTTCGGGATACAGGTCAGTTCACTTTTAAAGAGCCTAAGCTAGAAAAGTTAACGGACTGTGATGACATGACATTGAACATTTTTAACTACTTTTGAGAGGATTGCAGCAGTTTGCGGTGGCCCCAAGAGGAGTGGGTCTTTCATCTGATTCCCTGTTAACGGGTAAGGCCCGGGCTGCATACGTTCACATGGATGTTAATGACTCCCTTAATTATGATGAACTTAAAATTGCTATATTGAGAAAATATGACATCAACCGAGAAACTTACAGACAACAGTTTCGTTCACTTGACGTTGAACCGAGTGAGAGCCCTAAAGAACTGTATGTGAGGTTAAAAGAACTCTATGGGAAATGGATGCAGCCAAAAAGTAAGTCCGTTGAAGAAGTTGGAGAGGTGATTATTATGGAACAATATCTAAGAATGCTTTCTCCTGAGCTCCAGGTTTGGGTGCGAGAACATGATCCACAGACCGCTTCACAGGCTGCTACACTGGCTGATGTGTTTGTGGCAGCACGTAGAGGGAGTCAGCCCTGGTGTTGGAAGTCAAGCCGGGATGATAGGAAATCAACTTTTTCCCGGCCGGTGATTCGAATATCCCCAATGCTGGTAAGCCTCCAGGAGGAGGGCCTACTTTTGTCACTGCTCCTAGGAGTTCTAGAAAAGTGCCAATATGCTACTTGTGTGGTCAGGAGGGACACACTAAACCCATGTGCCCTAATAATGCAGTTAAAGTTACTCACCTGTGTTACGTGCCCAGGCACCATGTATGCTCCCCAGCAGAAACGGAAAGGCTCCCCTCAATGACCACCGTGGAGGTGAATGGAAGGGAAGTGGCTGCCCTGGTGGATACAGGAAGTGATCAGACTCTAGTCCATCTGAAGTGCATTTCCCCAGCTCTCCTCCGTTACAATGAGAGGAAGGCTATTCGCTGTGTACATGGTGACGAGAAGCAGCTCCCCACGGCGGAGGTTTATCTGAAGGTGAAGGGACAGACTTACCTTTTGGAGGTGGGGGTAGCTGACAACTTGCCCTTCCCTGTAGTGTTAGGTCATGATCTGCCAGTACTGTGGGACCTGTTGCAGCCAGCATCTACCTGTAACATGGTGGTTACTCGATCACAAGCAAACACGAGGGAAGAGAGGGAGGAGCTGCTGGGTGCTTTACCATTCTTTGATGAGGATATGGAAATCTGTGGCTCTGTCAAACCTAGGAAGTCACGACGGCTGAAGAGGTTGGAGAAAATTAAACATAATGCTTCTATATTACCTGTTGAAACCTTGTCCAACTTTTCTCCAGATTTCAAGCTGCCTGCCAATATTGCTCAGCTACAGCAAGAGGACTCGGTCTTGGCCCTTATTTCCGAACGAGTGAAGCAGGGGGAGGGAGAGTCTGTGGATGTCAGTGTCCAGGAAAGATACTGTATGAATCAAGGATTATTATACCGTCAGCTGGGGCAAATGACACAACTGGTGGTACCACAGTGTGTCCGGGAAGTGATTCTTACTCTGGGTCATTCGATTCCCTGGGCTGGCCACCTGGGAAAACACAAAACTCTCGCCCGGATCAGGAAGCACTTTTATTGGCCTGGTTTAAACTCTGACGTAACCCAGTACTGTAATACCTGCCCAGATTGTCAAAAGGTCTCCTCTCGTCGCCCCGGACGAGCCCCTCTCCAGCCCCTTCCTCTCATAGGCACCCCATTTGAAAGACTGGGAATGGATGTTGTTGGCCCTGTCGAGAAAAGCCGGTCAGGTAACCGCTTTATGCTTGTGGTAACAGATTACGCGACCAGATATCCTGAAGTGTTTCCTTTAAAGTCTATCAAGGCAAAGTATGTAGCAACGTGTCTCATACAGCTGTTTTCCAGAGTTGGGTTCCCAAGGGAAATTCTAACGGACCAGGAACCAATTTCATGTCAACCCTTCTAAAACAAGTCTACCAGTTGCTTGGCATTAAGAGCTTGAGAACCACTTCCTTCCATCCGCAGACCGATGGGCTCACTGAAAGATTTAACCAAACCTTGAAGCAAATGCTACGCAAGTTTGTGTGCAACTCTGGCTCAGATTGGGATCAATGGCTGCCGTATCTTTTGTTTGCCTACAGGAAGTGCCACAGTCCTCCACTGGTTACTCTCCATTTGAGTTGCTGTATGGGCATGATGTAAGAGGCCCCCTTTCTTTACTGCGAGAAGTGTGGGAGGAAACTCCCAGAGAGGTGAACCAACAAATGTGGTGTCTTATGTTCTGCAAATGAGGGAACGTTTGCAAAGGATGTCTGCACTGGCGCAATCTCATTTGGCAGAGGCTCAAACACGCCAAAAGATGTGGTATGATAAGTCCTCCCGTGAGCGACAGTTTGAACCCGGTCAGAAGGTACTGGTGATGCTACCAGTCAGGAAAGTAAGCTGTTAGCAAAATGGCAAGGTCCTTATGAAGTCAGAAGGAAACTGGGTCCCACTACCTATGAGGTGGCCCTGACTGACCAAGGTCACTCTACACACGAGTCCTGCATGTAAACCTGTTGAAGCGATGGTTCTCTCGTCCTGATAAGTCCACTCAAAGCTTGATGATTAAGCAAGTAAAGGAAGAGGAGGACTCTGATCAGTATTTGCCCCACTCGGCTTCAGGAGATGTGGATCTGAGTCACCTGTCCCCACAGCAACGGCAGGAGGTGAGAGACCTTTGTGTACCAGAAGTATTTTCAGAATATCCAGGGTTTACTACTTTAATTGAACATAATATTGTATTGAAACCCAATGCTGTGGTACGAAGAATGAGTTACAGGGTTCCAGAACGTCTTCAACAGGCGCTGAAAGAGGAAGTGGATCTGATGCTGAGGCTGGGAATCATAGAGCCATCTACAAGTGAGTGGTGTCACCCAGTGGTCCTTGTTCCCAAAAAGGATGGTACCATAAGATTCTGCATAGACTTTCGTTACCTAAACTCTGTGACCAAATTTGACGCTTACCCCACTCCGCGGATCAGTGATCTTACTGACCGACTGGGCACTTCAAAATTTCTAACCACTATTGATCTTTCCAAGGGGTATTGGCAGATCCCTTTGACTCCACAATCTTGAGAACTGACTGCTTTTAAAACTCCTTACGGCCTATTCCATTTTAAGGTCCTGGCATTTGGGCTGCATGGGGCACCAGCTAGCTTCCAAAGACTTATGGATCAGGTACTGAGAGGCTTATCATTTACAGCTGCTTATCTCGATGATATTGTGATTTACAGTGACTCCTGGGAGCAACATCTGGGGCATATCCGTGAAGTGTTGCAACGTCTTCAGGAGGCAGGGCTGACCGTTAATCCCCGAAAGTGTACCTTTGCTAAGGCTGAAACCGAGTACCTGGGGTTTGTCGTTGGGAAGGGGGTGATTAGACCCCAAGTGGAGAAGGTATGGGCGATTGAACAGTGTCCACAGCCACAGACTCGCAAGGAGTTGAGATCCTTTCTAGGCATGGCTGGCTTTTATCACCGATTCATTCCCAACTTTTCCAGCAGGGCAGCAGTGTCATAGTAAGCGGGTGAGTCTGTGGGCTCAGGCCTTTACTAAATAAAATAAACCCGACAAAGATCATGCCCTTGAAAGTGTTATAGTACTGGGGTGAGTTTGTGGGCCCAGGCCTTAAGGAAAACTGTAATACAGGGCCTTTACTGAATAAAATCATGCCCAGTAATGTGTTGCTGTTATGGGGTTTGTCTGTGAGCCTGTATATCTGGACGTAGGTTTTGAATGCTTGAATATTTCTTCCAGGGTTCCCATTGTTGAGTGGGAAAGACTACGAGAAGTCACACTTAAACCGGCCAAGATCATGCCCATAATAGTGTTATAGTAATGGGGTGAGTCTGTGGGCTCAGGCCTTTACTGAATAAAATAAACCCGACAAAGATCATGCCCTTGAAAGTGTTATAGTACTGGGGTGAGTTTGTGGGCCCAGGCATTGAAGAAAACTGTAATACAGGGCCTTTAGTGAATAAAATCATGCCCAGTAATGTCTTGCTGTTATGGGGTTAGTCTAGAGCCTGGATATCTGGACGTAGGTTTTGAATGCTCAAATATTTGTTCCAGGGTTACCATGGTCGAGTGGATTAGCATCCAAAGAGTTGCACTTAAACCGGCCAATATCGCCTGGATGAAGCCTCTGGATGTCTGGACTTAGGTTTTGAACGCTTAAAAATTTCTTCCAGGGTTACCATGGTCGAGTGGGAAAGCCTATGAGAAGTCACTCTTAACCCTGTCAAGATCATGCCCTTTAAAGTTTTATAGTAATGGGTGAGTTTGTGGGCCCAGGCCTTAAAGAAAACTGTTATTACAGGGCCTTTACTGAATAAAATCATGCCCAGTAATGTGTTACTGTTATGGGGTTAGTCTGTGAGCCTGGATGTCTGGATTTAGATTTTGAACGTTTAAAAATTTCTTCCAGGGTAACCATGGTTGAGTGGGAAAGCCTACGAGAAGTCACACTTAAGTCGGCCAAGATCATGCCCATAATAATGTTGTAGTATTGGGGTGAGATTGTGGGTCCAGGCCTTTACTGAATAAAATCATGCCCAGTAATGTGTTACTGTTATGGGATTAGTCTGTGAGCCTGGATGTCTGGACGTAGGTTTTGAATGCTCAAAAATTTGTTCCAGGGTTACCATGGTCGAGTGGATAAGCGTCCGAGAAGTCGCACTTAAACCGGCCAATATCGACTGGATGAAGCGCCTGGATGTCTGGATGTAGGTTTTGAACGCTCAAACATTTGTTACAGGGTTACCATGGTCGAGTGGATTAGCGTCCGAGAAGTCGCACTTTAACCGGACAATATCGCCTGGATGTCTGGACTTAGGTTTTGAACGCTTAAAAATTTCTTCCAGGGTTACCATGGTCGAGTGGGAAAGCCTACGAGAAGTCACTCTTAACCCTGTCAAGATCATGCCCATAAAAGTTTAATAGTAATGGGTTGAATCTGTGGGCCCAGGCCTTTACTGAATAAAATCATGCCCAGTAATGTGTTGCTGCTATGGGGTTTGTCTGTGAGTCTGGATGTCTGGATTTAGGTTTTGAACGCTTAAAAATTTCTTCCAGGGTTAATATGGTCAGTGGGAAAGCCTACGAGAAGTCACACTTAACCCGGCCAAGATCATGCCCCTATTAGTGTTATAGTAATGGAGTGAGTTTGTGGGCCCAAGCCTTAAGAAAACTGTAATACAGGGCCTTTACTGAATAAAATCATGCCCAGTAATGTGTTACTGTTATGGGGTTAGTCTGTGAGCCTGTATGTCTGGACCTAGGTTTTGAACGCTTAAAAATTTCTTCCAGGGTTACCATGGTCGAGTGGGAAAGCCTACGAGAAGTCACTCTTAACCATGTCAAGATAATGCCCTTTAAAGTTTTATAGTAATGGGGTGAGTTTGTGGGCCCAGGCCTTAAAGAAAACTGTAATACAGGGCCTTTACTGAATAAAATCATGCCCAGTAATGTGTTACTGTTATGGGGTTAGTCAGTTTGTGGGTCCAGGCCTTTACTGAATAAAATCATGCCCAGTAATGTGTTACTGTTATGGGATTAGTCTGTGAGCCTGGATGTCTGGACGTAGGTTTTGAATGCTCAAAAATTTGTTCCAGGGTTACCATGGTCGAGTGGATAAGCATCCGAGAAGTCGCACTTAAACCGGCCATTATCGACTGGATGAAGCTCCTGGATGTCTGGATGTAGGTTTTGAACGCTCAAACATTTGTTACAGGGTTACCATGGTCGAGTGGATTAGCGTCCGAGAAGTCGCACTTAAACCGGACAATATCGCCTGGATGTCTGGACTTAGGTTTTGAACGCTTAAAAATTTCTTCCAGGGTTACCATGGTCGAGTGGGAAAGCCTACGAGAAGTCACTCTTAACCCTGTCAAGATCATACCCATAAAAGTTTAGTAGTAATGGGTTGAATCTGTGGACCCAGGCCTTTACTGAATAAAATTATGCCCAGTAATGTGTTGTTTTGTGGGGTTTGTCTGTGAGCCTGGATGTCTGGATTTAGATTTTGAACGTTTAAAAATTTCTTCCAGGGTAACCATGGTCGAGTGGGAAAGCCTACGAAAAGTCAGACTTAAGTCGGCCAAGATCGTGCCCATAATAATGTTGTAGTATTGGGGTGAGTTTGTGGGTCCAGGCCTTTACTGAATAAAATCATGCCCAGTAATGTGTTACTGTTATGGGATTAGTCTGTGAGCCTGGATGTCTGGATTTAGGTTTTGAACGCTTAAAAATTTCTTTCAGGGTTAATATGGTCGAGTGGGAAAGCCTACGAGAAGTCACACTTAACCCGCCCAAGATCATGCCCCTATTAGTGTTATAGTAATGGAGTGAGTTTGTGGGCCCAAGCCTTAAAGAAAACTGTAATAAAGGGCCTTTACTGAATAAAATCATGCCCAGTAATGTGTTACTGTTATGGGGTTAGTCGGTGAGCCTGTATGTCTGGACGTAGGTTTTGAATGCTTGAATATTTTTTTCCAGGGTTACCATTGTTGAGTGGGAAAGACTACGAGAAGTCACACTTAAACCGGCCAAGATCATGCCCATAATAGTGTTATAGTAATGGGGTGAGTCTGTGGGCTCAGGTCTTTACTGAATAAAATAAACCCGACAAAGATCATGCCTTTGAAAGTGTTATAGTACTGGGGTGAGTTTGTGGGCCCAGGCCTTGAAGAAGACTGTAATACAGGGCCTTTAGTGAATAAAATCATGCCCAGTAATGTCTTGCTGTTATGGGGTTAGTCTAGAGCCTGGATATCTGGACGTAGGTTTTGAATGCTCAAATATTTGTTCCAGGGTTACCATGGTCGAGTGGATTAGCATCCAAAGAGTTGCACTTAAACCGGCCAATATCGCCTGGATGAAGCGCCTGGATGAAGCCCCTGGATGAAGCCCCTGGATGTCTGGACTTAGGTTTTGAACGCTTAAAAAATTCTTCCAGGGTTACCATGGTCGAGTGGGAAAGCCCATGAGAAGTCACTCTTAACCCTGTCAAGATCATGCCCTTTAAAGTTTTATAGTAATGGGGTGAGTTTGTGGGCCCAGGCCTTAAAGAAAACTGTAATACAGGGCCTTTACTGAATAAAATCATGCCCAGTAATGTGTTACTGTTATGGGGTTAGTCTGTGAGCCTGGATGTCTGGATTTAGATTTTGAACGTTTAAAAATTTCTTCCAGGGTAACCATGGTCGAGTGGGAAAGCCTACGAGAAGTCACACTTAAGTCGGCCAAGATCATGCCCATAATAATTTTGTAGTATTGGGGTGAGTTTGTGGGTCCAGGCCTTTACTGAATAAAATCATGCCCAGTAATGTGTTACTGTTATGGGATTAGTCTGTGAGCCTGGATGTCTGGACGTAGGTTTTGAATGCTCAAAAATTTGTTCCAGGGTTACCATGGTCGAGTGGATAAGCGTCCGAGAAGTCGCACTTAAACCGGCCAATATCACCTGGATGAAGCGCCTGGATGAAGGCCCTGGATGTCTGGACTTAGGTTTTGAACGCTTAAAAATTTCTTCCAGGGTTACCATGGTCGAGTGGGAAAGCCTATGAGAAATCACTCTTAACCCTGTCAAGATCATGCCCATAATAATGTTGTAGTATTGGGGTGAGTTTGTGGGTCCAGGCCTTTACTGAATAAAATCATGCCCAGTAATGTGTTACTGTTATGGGATTAGTCTGTGAGCCTGGATGTCTGGACGTAGGTTTTGAATGCTCAAAAATTTGTTCCAGGGTTACAATGGTCGAGTGGCTAAGCGTCCGAGAAGTCGCACTTAAACCGGCCAATATCGACTGGATAAAGGTTTTGAACGCTCAAACATTTGTTACAGGGTTACCATGGTCGAGTGGATTAGCGTCCGAGAAGTCGCACTTTAACCAGACAATATCGCCTGGATGTCTGGACTTAGGTTTTGAACGCTTAAAAATTTCTTCCAGGGTTACCATGGTCGAGTGGGAAAGCCTACTAGAAGTCACTCTTAACCCTGTCAAGATCATGCCCATAAAAATTTAATAGTAATGGGTTGAATCTGTGGGCCCAGGCCTTTACTGAATAAAATCATGCCCAGTAATGTGTTGCTGTTATGGGGTTTGTCTGTGAGCCTGGATGTCTGGATTTAGGTTTTGAACGCTTAAAAATTTCTTCCAGGGTTAATATGGTCGAGTGGGAAAGCCTACGAGAAGTCACACTTAACAATGTCAAGATCATGCCCTTTAAAGTTTTATAGTAATGGGGTGAGTTTGTGGGCCCAGGCCTTGAAGAAAACTGTAACACAGGGCCTTTAGTGAATAAAATCATGCCCAGTAATGTCTTGCTGTTATGGGGTTAGTCTAGAGCCTGGATATCTGGACGTAGGTTTTGAATGCTCAAATATTTGTTCCAGGGTTACCATGGTCGAGTGGATTAGCATCCAAAGAGTTGCACTTAAACCGGCCAATATCGCCTGGATGAAGCGCCTGGATGAAGGCCCTGGATGTCTGGACTTAGGTTTTGAATGCTTAAAAATTTCTTCCAGGTTTACCATGGTCGAGTGGGAAAGCCTATGAGAAGTCACTCTTAACCCTGTCAAGATCACGCCCCTTTAAAGTTTTATAGTAATGGGGTGAGTTTGTGGGCCCAGGCCTTAAAGAAAACTGTAATACAGGGCCTTTACTGAATAAAATCATGCCCAGTAATGTGTTACTGTTATGGGGTTAGTCTGTGAGCCTGGATGTCTGGATTTAGATTTTGAACGTTTAAAAATTTCTTCCAGGGTAACCATGGTCGAGTGGGAAAGCCTACGAGAAGTCACACTTAAGTCGGCCAAGATCATGCCCATAATAATGTTGTAGTATTGGGGTGAGTTTGTGGGTCCAGGCCTTTACTGAATAAAATCATGCCCAGTAATGTGTTACTGTTATGGGATTAGTCTGTGAGCCTGGATGTCTGGACGTAGGTTTTGAATGCTCAAAAATTTGTTCCAGGGTTACCATGGTCGAGTGGATAAGCGTCCGAGAAGTCGCACTTAAACCGGCCAATATCGCCTGGATGAAGCGCCTGGATGAAGGCCCTGGATGTCTGGACTTAGGTTTTGAACGCTTAAAAATTTCTTCCAGGGTTACCATGGTCGAGTGGGAAAGCCTATGAGAAATCACTCTTAACCCTGTCAAGATCATGCCCATAATAATGTTGTAGTATTGGGGTGAGTTTGTGGGTCCAGGCCTTTACTGAATAAAATCATGCCCAGTAATGTGTTACTGTTATGGGATTAGTCTGTGAGCCTGGATGTCTGGACGTAGGTTTTGAATGCTCAAAAATTTGTTCCAGGGTTACCATGGTCGAGTGGATAAGCGTCCGAGAAGTCGCACTTAAACCGGCCAATATCGACTGGATAAAGGTTTTGAACGCTCAAACATTTGTTACAGGGTTACCATGGTCGAGTGGATTAGCGTCCGAGAAGTCGCACTTTAACCAGACAATATCGCCTGGATGTCTGGACTTAGGTTTTGAACGCTTAAAAATTTCTTCCAGGGTTACCATGGTCGAGTGGGAAAGCCTACGAGAAGTCACTCTTAACCCTGTCAAGATCATGCCCATAAAAATTTAATAGTAATGG
Source organism: Puntigrus tetrazona (assembly GCF_018831695.1). Lineage (NCBI taxonomy): Eukaryota > Metazoa > Chordata > Actinopteri > Cypriniformes > Cyprinidae > Puntigrus > Puntigrus tetrazona. The sequence continues at coordinate 380,867 of NW_025048628.1, forward strand.
GTTGAATCTGTGGGCCCAGGCCTTTACTGAATAAAATCATGCCCAGTAATGTGTTGCTGTTATGGGGTTTGTCTGTGAGCCTGGATGTCTGGATTTAGGTTTTGAACGCTTAAAAATTTCTTCCAGGGTTAATATGGTCGAGTGGGATAGCCTACGAGAAGTCACACTTAACAATGTCAAGATCATGCCCTTTAAAGTTTTATAGTAATGGGGTGAGTTTGTGGGCCCAGGCCTTGAAGAAAACTGTAACACAGGGCCTTTAGTGAATAAAATCATGCCCAGTAATGTCTTGCTGTTATGGGGTTAGTCTAGAGCCTGGATATCTGGACGTAGGTTTTGAATGCTCAAATATTTGTTCCAGGGTTACCATGGTCGAGTGGATTAGCATCCAAAGAGTTGCACTTAAACCGGCCAATATCGCCTGGATGAAGCGCCTGGATGAAGGCCCTGGATGTCTGGACTTAGGTTTTGAACGCTTAAAAATTTCTTCCAGGTTTACCATGGTCGAGTGGGAAAGCCTATGAGAAGTCACTCTTAACCCTGTCAAGATCACGCCCTTTAAAGTTTTATAGTAATGGGGTGAGTTTGTGGGCCCAGGCCTTAAAGAAAACTGTAATACAGGGCCTTTACTGAATAAAATCATGCCCAGTAATGTGTTACTGTTATGGGGTTAGTCTGTGAGCCTGGATGTCTGGATTTAGATTTTGAACGTTTAAAAATTTCTTCCAGGGTAACCATGGTCGAGTGGGAAAGCCTACGAGAAGTCACACTTAAGTCGGCCAAGATCATGCCCATAATAATGTTGTAGTATTGGGGTGAGTTTGTGGGTCCAGGCCTTTACTGAATAAAATCATGCCCAGTAATGTGTTACTGTTATGGGATTAGTCTGTGAGCCTGGATGTCTGGACGTAGGTTTTGAATGCTCAAAAATTTGTTCCAGGGTTACCATGGTCGAGTGGATAAGCGTCCGAGAAGTCGCACTTAAACCGGCCAATATCGACTGGATGAAGCGCCTGGATGTCTGGATGTAGGTTTTGAACGCTCAAACATTTGTTACAGGGTTACCATGGTCGAGTGGATTAGCGTCCGAGAAGTCGCACTTGAACCGGACAATATCGCCTGGATGTCTGGACTTAGGTTTTGAACGCTTAAAAAATTTCTTCCAGGGTTACCATGGTCGAGTGGGAAAGCCTACGAGAAGTCACTCTTAACCCTGTCAAGATCATGCCCATAAAAGTTTAATAGTAATGGGTTGAATCTGTGGGCCCAGGCCTTTACTGAATAAAATCATGCCCAGTAATGTGTTGCTGTTATGGGGTTTGTCTGTGAGCCTGGATGTCTGGATTTAGGTTTTGAACGCTTAAAAATTTCTTCCAGGGTTAATATGGTCGAGTGGGAAAGCCTACGAGAAGTCACATAACCCGGCCAAGATCATGCCCTATTAGTGTTATAGTAATGGAGTGAGTTTGCGGGCCCAAGCCTTAAGGAAAACTGTAATACAGGGCCTTTACTGAATAAAATCATGCCCAGTAATGTGTTACTGTTATGGGGTTAGTCTGTGAGCCTGGATGTCTGGACCTAGGTTTTGAACGCTTAAAAATTTCTTCCAGGGTTACCATGGTCGAGTGGGAAAGCCTACGAGAAGTCACACTTAACCCGGCCAAGATCACGCCCTTTATAGTGTCATAGTAATCGGGTGAGTCTGTGGGCTCAGGCCTTTACTGAATAAAATAAACCCGACAAAGATCATGCCCATGAAAGTGTTATAGTACTGGGGTGAGTTTGTGGGCCCAGGCCTTGAAGAAAACTGTAATACAGGGCCTTTAGTGTATAAAATCATGCCCAGTAATGTCTTGCTGTTATGGGGTTAGTCTAGAGCCTGGATATCTGGACGTAGGTTTTGAATGCTCAAATATTTGTTCCAGGGTTACCATGGTCGAGTGGATTAGCATCCAAAGAGTTGCACTTAAACCGGCCAATATCGCCTGGATGAAGCGCCTGGATGAAGGCCCTGGATGTCTGGACTTAGGTTTTGAACGCTTAAAAATTTCTTCCAGGTTTACCATGGTCGAGTGGGAAAGCCTATGAGAAGTCACTCTTAACCCTGTCAAGATCACGCCCTTTAAAGTTTTATAGTAATGGAGTGAGTTTGTGGGCCCAAGCCTTAAGGAAAACTGTAATACAGGGCCTTTACTGAATAAAATCATGCCCAGTAATGTGTTACTGTTATGGGGTTAGTCTGTGAGCCTGGATGTCTGGACCTAGGTTTTGAGCGCTTTAAAAATTTCTTCCAGGGTTACCATGGTCGAGTGGGAAAGCCTACGAAAAGTCACACTTAACCCGGCCAAGATCACGCCCTTTATAGTGTCATAGTAAGCGGGTGAGTCTGTGGGCTCAGGCCTTTACTAAATAAAATAAACCCGACAAAGATCATGCCCTTGAAAGTGTTATAGTACTGGGGTGAGTTTGTGGGCCCAGGCCTTGAAGAAAACTGTAATACAGGGCCTTTAGTGAATAAAATCATGCCCAGTAATGTCTTGCTGTTATGGGGTTAGTCTAGAGCCTGGATATCTGGACGTAGGTTTTGAATGCTCAAATATTTGTTCCAGGGTTACCATGGTTGAGTGGATTAGCATCCGAGAAGTCGCACTTAAACCGGCCAATATCGCCTGGATGAAGCTCCTGGATGTCTAGACTTAGGTTTTGAATGCTCAAAAATTTCTTCCAGGGTAACCATGGTCGAGTGGGAAAGCCTACGAGAAGTCAGACTTAAGTCGGCCAAGATCATGCCCATAATAATGTAGTAGTATTGGGGTGAGTTTGTGGGTCCAGGCCTTTACTGAATAAAATCATGCCCAGTAATGTGTTACTGTTATGGGATTAGTCTGTGAGCCTGGATGTCTGGACGTAGGTTTTGAATGCTCAAAAATTTGTTCCAGGGTTACCATGGTTGAGTGGATTAGCATTCGAGAAGTCGCACTTAAACCGGCCAATATCGCCTGGATGAAGTGCCTGGATGAAGCCCCTGGATGTCTGGACTTAGGTTTTGAATGATTAAAAATTTCTTCCAGGGTTACCATGGTCGAGTGGGAAAGCCTATGAGAAGTCTCTCTTAACCCTGTCAAAGTCATGCCCTTTAAAGTTTTATAGTAATGGGGTGAGTTTGTGGGCCCATACCTTAAAGAAAACTGTAATACAGGGCCTTTACTGAATAAAATCATGCCCAGTAATGTGTTACTGTTATGGGATTAGTCTGTGAGCCTGGATGTCTGGACGTAGGTTTTGAATGCTCAAAAATTTGTTCCAGGGTTACAATGGTCGAGTGGATAAGCGTCCGAGAAGTCGCACTTAAACCGGCCAATATCGACTGGATAAAGGTTTTGAACGCTCAAACATTTGTTACAGGGTTACCATGGTCGAGTGGATTAGCGTCCGAGAAGTCGCACTTTAACCAGACAATATCGCCTGGATGTCTGGACTTAGGTTTTGAACGCTTAAAAATTTCTTCCAGGGTTACCATGGTCAGTGGGAAAGCCTACTAGAAGTCACTCTTAACCCTGTCAAGATCATGCCCATAAAAATTTAATAGTAATGGGTTGAATCTGTGGGCCCAGGCCTTTACTGAATAAAATCATGCCCAGTAATGTGTTGCTGTTATGGGGTTTGTCTGTGAGCCTGGATGTCTGGATTTAGGTTTTGAACGCTTAAAATTTCTTCCAGGGTTAATATGGTCGAGTGGGAAAGCCTACGAGAAGTCACACTAACAATGTCAAGATCATGCCCTTTAAAGTTTTATAGTAATGGGGTGAGTTTGTGGGCCCAGGCCTTGAAGAAAACTGTAACACAGGGCCTTTAGTGAATAAAATCATGCCCAGTAATGTCTTGCTGTTATGGGGTTAGTCTAGAGCCTGGATATCTGGACGTAGGTTTTGAATGCTCAAATATTTGTTCCAGGGTTACCATGGTCAAGTGGATTAGCATCCAAAAAGTTGCACTTAAACCGGCCAATATCGCCTGGATGAAGCGCCTGGATGAAGCCCCTGGATGTCTGGACTTAGGTTTTGAACGCTTAAAAATTTCTTCCAGGGTTACCATGGTCGAGTGGGAAAGCCTATGAGAAGTCACTCTTAACCCTGTCAAGATCATGTCCTTTAAAGTTTTATAGTAATGGGGTGAGTTTGTGGGCCCAGACCTTAAACAAAACTGTAATACAGGGCCTTTACTGAATAAATTCATGCCCAGTAATGTGTTACTGTTATGGGATTAGTCTGTGAGCCTGGATGTCTGGACTTAGGTTTTGAATGCTCAAAAATTTGTTCCAGGGTTAATATGGTTGAGTGGGAAAGCCTACGAGAAGTCACACTTAACCCGTCCAAGATCATGCCCCTATTAGTGTTATAGTAATGGAGTGAGTTTGTGGGCCCAAGCCTTAAAGAAAACTGTAATACAGGGCCTTTACTGAATAAAATCATGCCCAGTAATGTGTTACTGTTATGGGGTTAGTCTGTGAGCCTGTATGTCTGGATGTAGGTTTTGAATGCTTGAATATTTCTTCCAGGGTTGCCATTGTTGAGTGGGAAAGACTACGAGAAGTCACACTTAAACCGGCCAAGATCATGCCCATAATAGTGTTATAGTAATGGGGTGAGTCTGTGGGCTCAGGCCTTTACTGAATAAAATAAACCCGACAAAGATCATGCCCTTGAAAGTGTTATAGTACTGGGGTGAGTTTGTGGGCCCAGGCCTTGAAGAAAACTGTAATACAGGGCCTTTAGTGAATAAAATCATGCCCAGTAATGTCTTGCTGTTATGGGGTTAGTCTGTGAGCCTGTATATCTGGACGTAGGTTTTGAATGCTTGAATATTTCTTTCAGGGTTCCCATTGTTGAGTGGGAAAGACTACGAGAAGTCACACTTAAACCGGCCAAGATCATGCCCATAATAGTGTTATAGTAATGGGGTGAGTTTGTGGGTCCAGGCCTTTACTGAATAAAATCATGCCCAGTAATGTGTTGCTGTTATGGGGTTTGTCTGTGAGCCTGGATGTCTGGATTTAGGTTTTGAACGCTTAAAAATTTCTTCCAGGGTTAATATGGTCGAGTGGGAAAGCCTACGAGAAGTCACACTTAACCCGGCCAAGATCACGCCCTTTATAGTGTTATAGTAATGGGGTGAGTCTGTGGGCTCAGGCCTTTACTGAATAAAATAAACCCGACAAAGATCATGCCCTTGAAAGTGTTATAGTACTGGGGTGAGTTTGTGGGCCCAGGCCTTGAAGAAAACTGTAATACAGGGCCTTTAGTGAATAAAATCATGCCCAGTAATGTCTTGCTGTTATGGGGTTAGTCTAGAGCCTGGATATCTGGACGTAGGTTTTGAATGCTCAAAAATTTGTTCCAGGGTTACCATGGTCGAGTGGATAAGCGTCCGAGAAGTCGCACTTAAACCGGCCAATATCGACTGGATGAAGCCCCTGGATGTCTGGACTTAGGTTTTGAACGCTTAAAAATTTCTTCCAGGGTTACCATGGTCGAGTGGGAAAGCCTACGAAAAGTCACTCTTTACCCTGTCAAGATCATGCCCATAAAAGTTTAATAGTAATGGGTTGAATCTGTGGGCCCAGGCCTTTACTGAATAAATTCATGCCCAGTAATGTGTTGCTGTTATGGGGTTTGTCTGTGAGCCTGGATGTCTGGATTTAGGTTTTGAACGCTTAAAAATTTCTTCCAGGGTTAATATTGTCGAGTGGGAAAGCCTACGAGAAGTCACACTTAACCCGGCCAAGATCATGCCCCTATTAGTGTTATAGTAATGGAGTGAGTTTGTGGGCCCAAGCCTTAAAGAAAACTGTAATACAGGGCCTTTACTGAATAAAATCATGCCCAGTAATGTGTTACTGTTATGGGGTTAGTCTGTGAGCCTGTATGTCTGGACGTAGGTTTTGAATGCTTGAATATTTCTTCCAGGGTTGCCATTGTTGAGTGGGAAAGACTACGAGAAGTCACACTTAAACCGGCCAAGATCATGCCCATAATAGTGTTATAGTAATGGGGTGAGTCTGTGGGCTCAGGCCTTTACTGAATAAAATAAACCCGACAAAGATCATGCCCTTGAAAGTGTTATAGTACTGGGGTGAGTTTGTGGGCCCAGGCCTTGAAGAAAACTGTAATACAGGGCCTTTAGAGAATAAAATCATGCCCAGTAATGTCTTGCTGTTATGGGGTTAGTCTTAAGCCTGGATGTCTGGACGTAGGTTTTGAATGCTCAAAAATTTGTTCCAGGGTTACCATGGTCGAGTGGATTAGCATTCGAGAAGTCGCACTTAAACCGGCCAATATCGCTTGGATGAAGCGCCTGGATGAAGCCCCTGGATGTCTGGACTTAGGTTTTGAATGCTTAAAATTTTTTTCCAGGGTTACCATGGTCGAGTGGGAAAGCCTATGAGAAGTCACTCTTAACCCTGTCAAAATCATGCCCTTTAAAGTTTTATAGTAATGGGGTGAGTTTGTGGGCCCAGGCCTTGAAGAAAACTGTAATACAGGGCCTTTAGTGAATAAAATCATGCCCAGTAATGTCTTGCTGTTATGGGGTTAGTCTTAAGCCTGGATGTCTGGACGTAGGTTTTGAATGCTCAAAAATTTGTTCCAGGGTTACCATGGTTGAGTGGATTAGCATTCGAGAAGTCGCACTTAAATCGGCCAATATCGCTTGAATGAAGCGCCTGGATGAAGCCCCTGGATGTCTGGACTTAGGTTTTGAATGCTTACAATTTTTTTCCAGGGTTACCATGGTCGAGTGGGAAAGCCTATGAGAAGTCACTCTTAACCCTGTCAAAATCATGCCCTTTAAAGTTTTATAGTAATGGGGTGAGTTTGTGGGCCCAGACCTTAAAGAAAACTGTAATACAGGGCCTTTACTGAATAAAATCATGCCCAGTAATGTGTTACTGTTATGGGATTAGTCTGTGAGCCTGGATGTCTGGACGTAGGTTTTGAATGCTCAAAAATTTGTTCCAGGGTTACCATGGTCGAGTGGATAAGCGTCCGAGAAGTTGCACTTAAAACGGCCAATATCGCCTGGATGAAGGCCCTGGATGTCTGGACTTAGGTTTTGAACGCTTAAAAATTTCTTCCAGGGTTACCATGGTCGAGTGAGAAAGCCTATGAGAAGTCACTCTTAACCCTGTCAAGATCACGCCCTTTAAAGTTTTATAGTAATGGGGTGAGTTTGTGGGCCCAGGCCTTAAAGAAAACTGTAATAAAGGGCCTTTACTAAATAAAATCATGCCCAGTAATGTGTTACTGTTATGGGGTTAGTCTGTGAGCCTGGATGTCTGGATTTAGATTTTAAACGTTTAAAAATTTCTTCCAGGGTAACCATGGTCGAGTGGGAAAGCCTACGAGAAGTCAGACGTTAAGTCGGCCAAGATCATGCCAATAATAATGTAGTAGTATTGGGGTGAGTTTGTGGGTCCAGGCCGTTACTGAATAAAATCATGCCCAGTAATGTGTTACTTTTATGGGATTAGTCTGTGAGCCTGGATGTCTGGACGTAGGTTTTGAATGCTCAAAAATTTGTTCCAGGGTTACCATGGTCGAGTGGATTAGCATCCAAAGAGTTGCACTTAAACCGGCCAATATCGCCTGGATGAAGCGCCTGGATGAAGGCCCTGGATGTCTGGACTTAGGTTTTGAACGCTTAAAAATTTCTTCCAGGGTTACCATGGTCGAGTGGGAAAGCCTATGAGAAGTCACTCTTAACCCTGTCAAGATCATGCCCTTTAAAGTTTTATAGTAATGGGGTGAGTTTGTGGGCCCAGGCCTTAAAGAAAACTGTAATACAGGGGCTTTACTGAATAAAATCATGCCCAGTAATGTTTTACTGTTATGGGGTTAGTCTGTGAGCCTGGATGTCTGGATTTAGATTTTGAACGTTTAAAAATTTCTTCCAGGGTAACCATGGTCGAGTGGGAAAGCCTACGAGAAGTCACACTTAAGTCGGCCAAGATCATGCCCATAATAATGTTGTAGTATTGGGGTGAGTTTGTGGGTCCAGGCCTTTACTGAATAAAATCATGCCCAGTAATGTGTTACTGTTATGGGATTAGTCTGTGAGCCTGGATGTCTGGACGTAGGTTTTGAATGCTCAAAAATTTGTTCCAGGGTTACCATGGTCGAGTGGATAAGCGTCCGAGAAGTCGCACTTAAACCGGCCAATATCGACTGGATGAAGCGCCTGGATGTCTGGATGTAGGTTTTGAACGCTCAAACATTTGTTACAGGGTTACCATGGTCGAGTGGATTAGCGTCCGAGAAGTCGCACTTCAACCGGACAATATCGCCTGGATGTCTGGACTTAGGTTTTGAGCGCTTAAAAATTTCTTCCAGGGTTACCATGGTCGAGTGGGAAAGCCTACGAGAAGTCACTCTTAACCCTGTCAAGATCATGCCCATAAAAGTTTAATAGTAATGGGTTGAATCTGTGGGCCCAGGCCTTTACTGAGTAAAATCATGCCCAGTAATGTGTTGCTGTTATGGGGTTTGTCTGTGAACCTGGATGTCTGGATTTAGGTTTTGAACGCTTAAAAATTTCTTCCAGGGTTAATATGGTCGAGTGGGAAAGCCTACGAGAAGTCACACTTAACCCGGCCAAGATCATGCCCCTATTAGTGTTATAGTAATGGAGTGAGTTTGTGGGCCCAAGCCTTATGGAAAACTGTAATACAGGGCCTTTACTGAATAAAATCATGCCCAGTAATGTGTTACTGTTATGGGGTTAGTCTGTGAGCCTGGATGTCTGGACCTAGGTTTTGAACGCTTAAAAATTTCTTCCAGCGTTACCATGGTCGAGTGGGAAAGCCTACGAGAATTCACACTTAACCCGGCCAAGATCACGCCCTTTATAGTGTCGTAGTAATCGGGTGAGTCTGTGGGCTCAGGCGTTTACTGAATAAAATAAACCCGACAAAGATCATGCCCATGAAAGTGTTATAGTACTGGGGTGAGTTTGTGGGCCCAGGCCTTGAAGAAAACTGTAATACAGGACCTTTAGTGAATAAAATCATGCCCAGTAATGTCTTGCTGTTATGGGGTTAGTCTAGAGCCTGGATATCTGGACGTAGGTTTTGAATGCTCAAATATTTGTTCCAGGGTTACCATGGTCGAGTGAATTAGCATCCAAAGAGTTGCACTTAAACTGGCCAATATCGCCTGGATGAAGCGCCTGGATGAAGCGCCTGGATGAAGGCCCTGTGAAGGCCCTGGATGTCTGGACTTAAGTTTTGAACGCTTAAAAATTTTTTCCAGGGTTACCATGGTCGAGTGGGAAAGCCTATGAGAAGTCACTCTTAACCCTGTCAAGATCACGCCCCTTTAAAGTTTTATAGTAATGGGGTGAGTTTGTGGGCCCAGGCCTTAAAGAAAACTGTAATACAGGGCCTTTACTGAATAAAATCATGCCCAGTAATGTGTTACTGTTATGGGGTTAGTCTGTGAGCCTGGATGTCTGGATTTAGATTTTGAATGTTTAAAAATTTCTTCCAGGGTAACCATGGTCGAGTGGGAAAGCCTACGAGAAGTCACACTTAAGTCGGCCAAGATCATGCCCATAATAATGTTGTAGTATTGGGGTGAGTTTGTGGGTCCAGGCCTTTACTGAATAAAATCATGCCCAGTAATGTGTTACTGTTATGGGATTAGTCTGTGAGCCTGGATGTCTGGGCGTAGGTTTTGAATGCTCAAAAATTTGTTCCAGGGTTACCATGGTCGAGTGGATAAGCGTCCGAGAAGTCGCACTTAAACCGGCCAATATCGACTGGATGAAGCGCCTGGATGTCTGGATGTAGGTTTTGAGCGCTCAAACATTTGTTACAGGGTTACCATGGTCAAGTGGATTAGCGTCCGAGAAGTCGCACTTGAACCGGACAATATCGCCTGGATGTCTGGACTTAGGTTTTGAGCGGCAAAAAATTTCTTCCAGGGTTACCATGGTCGAGTGGGAAAGCCTACGAGAAGTCACTCTTAACCCTGTCAAGATCATGCCCATAAAAGTTTAATAGTAATGGGTTGAATCTGTGGGCCCAGGCCTTTACTGAATAAAATCATGCCCAGTAATGTGTTGCTGTTATGGGGTTTGTCTGTGAGCCTGGATGTCTGGATTTAGGTTTTGAGCGCTTAAAAATTTCTTCCAGGGTTAATATGGTCAGTGGGAAAGCCTACGAGAAGTCACACTTAACCCGGCCAAGATCATGCCCCTATTAGTGTTATAGTAATGGAGTGAGTTTGTGGGCCCAAGCCTTAAGGAAAACTGTAATACAGGGCCTTTACTGAATAAAATCATGCCCAGTAATGTGTTACTGTTATGGGGTTAGTCTGTGAGCCTGGATGTCTGGACCTAGGTTTTGAGCAGCTTAAAAATTTCTTCCAGGGTTACCATGGTCGAGTGGGAAAGCCTACGAGAAGTCACACTTAACCCGGCCAAGATCACGCCCTTTATAGTGTCATAGTAATCGGGTGAGTCTGTGGGCTCAGGCCTTTACTGAATAAAATAAACCCGACAAAGATCATGCCCATGAAAGTGTTATAGTACTGGGGTGAGTTTGTGGGCCCAGGCCTTGAAGAAAACTGTAATACAGGGCCTTTAGTGTATAAAATCATGCCCAGTAATGTCTTGCTTTTATGGGGTTAGTCTAGAGCCTGGATATCTGGACGTAGGTTTTGAATGCTCAAATATTTGTTCCAGGGTTACCATGGTCGAGTGGATTAGCATCCAAAGAGTTGCACTTAAACCGGCCAATATCGCCTGGATGAAGCGCCTGGATGAATGCCCTGGATGTCTGGACTTAGGTTTTGAACGCTTAAAAATTTCTTCCAGGTTTACCATGGTCGAGTGGGAAAGCCTATGAGAAGTCACTCTTAACCCTGTCAAGATCACGCCCTTTAAAGTTTTATAGTAATGGGGTGAGTTTGTGGGCCCAGGCCTTAAAGAAAACTGAAATACAGGGCCTTTACTGAATAAAATCATGCCCAGTAATGTGTTACTGTTATGGGATTAGTCTGTGAGCCTGGATGTCTGGATTTAGATTTTGAACGTTTAAAAATTTCTTCCAGGGTAACCATGGTCGAGTGGGAAAGCCTACGAGAAGTCACACTTAAGTCGGCCAAGATCATGCCCATAATAATGTTGTAGTATTGGGGTGAGTTTGTGGGTCCAGGCCTTTACTGAATAAAACCATGCCCAGTAATGTGTTACCGTTATGGGATTAGTCTGTGAGCCTGGATGTCTGGACGTAGGTTTTGAATGCTCAAAAATTTGTTCCAGGGTTACCATGGTCGAGTGGATAAGCGTCCGAGAAGTCGCACTTAAACCGGCCAATATCGACTGGGTGAAGCGCCTGGATGTCTGGATGTAGGTTTTGAACGCTCAAACATTTGTTACAGGGTTACCATGGTCGAGTGGATTAGCGTCCGAGAAGTCGCACTTCAACCGGACAATATCGCCTGGATGTCTGGACTTAGGTTTTGAACGGCTTAAAAATTTCTTCCAGGGTTACCATGGTCGAGTGGGAAAGCCTACGAGAAGTCACTCTTAACCCTGTCAAGATCATGCCCTTAAAAGTTTAATAGTAATGGGTTGAATCTGTGGGCCCAGGCCTTTACTGAATAAAATCATGCCCAGTAATGTGTTGCTGTTATGGGGTTTGTCTGTGAGCCTGGATGTCTGGATTTAGGTTTTGAGCGCTTAACAATTTCTTCCAGGGTTAATATGGTCAGTGGGAAAGCCTACGAGAAGTCACACTTAACCCGGCCAAGATCATGCCCCTATTAGTGTTATAGTAATGGAGTGAGTTTGCGGGCCCAAGCCTTAAGGAAAACTGTAATACAGGGCCTTTACTGAATAAAATCATGCCCAGTAATGTGTTACTGTTATGGGGTTAGTCTGTGAGCCTGGATGTCTGGACATAGGTTTTGAGCAGCTTAAAAATTTCTTCCAGGGTTACCATGGTCGAGTGGGAAAGCCTACGAGAAGTCACACTTAACCCGGCCAAGATCACGCCCTTTATAGTGTCGTAGTAATCGGGTGAGTCTGTGGGCTCAGGCCTTTACTGAATAAAATAAACCCGACAAAGATCATGCGCATGAAAGTGTTATAGTACTGGGGTGAGTTTGTGGGCCCAGGCCTTGAAGAAAACTGTAATACAGGGCCTTTAGTGAATAAAATCATGCCCAGTAATGTCTTGCTGTTATGGGGTTAGTCTAGAGCCTGGATATCTGGACGTAGGTTTTGAATGCTCAAATATTTGTTCCAGGGTTACCATGGTCGAGTGGATTAGCATCCAAAGAGTTGCACTTAAACCGGCCAATATCGCCTGGATGAAGCGCCTGGATGAAGGCCCTGGATGTCTGGACTTAGGTTTTGAACTCTTAAAAATTTCTTCCAGGTTTACCATGGTCGAGTGGGAAAGCCTATGAGAAGTCACTCTTAACCCTGTCAAGATCATGCCCTTTAAAGTTTTATAGTAATGGGGTGAGTTTGTGGGCCCAGGCCTTAAAGAAAACTGTAATACAGGGCCTTTACTGAATAAAATCATGCCCAGTAATGTGTTACTGTTATGGGGTTAGTCTGTGAGCCTGGATGTCTGGATTTAGATTTTGAACGTTTAAAAATTTCTTCCAGGGTAACCATGGTCGAGTGGGAAAGCCTACGAGAAGTCACACTTAAGTCGGCCAAGATCATGCCCATAATAATGTTGTAGTATTGGGGTGAGTTTGTGGGTCCAGGCCTTTACTGAATAAAATCATGCCCAGTAATGTGTTACTGTTATGGGATTAGTCTGTGAGCCTGGATGTCTGGACGTAGGTTTTGAATGCTCAAAAATTTGTTCCAGGGTTACCATGGTTGAGTGGATAAGCGTCCGAGAAGTCGCACTTAAACCGGCCAATATCGACTGGATGAAGCGCCTGGATGTCTGGATGTAGGTTTTGAACGCTCAAACATTTGTTACAGGGTTACCATGGTCGAGTGGATTAGCGTCCGAGAAGTCGCACTTCAACCGGACAATATCGCCTGGATGTCTGGACTTAGGTTTTGAACGCTTAAAAATTTCTTCCAGGGTTACCATGGTCGAGTGGGAAAGCCTACGAGAAGTCACTCTTAACCCTGTCAAGATCATGCCCATAAAAGTTTAATAGTAATGGATTGAATCTGTGGGCCCAGGCCTTTACTGAATAAAATCATGCCCAGTAATGTGTTGCTGTTATGGGGTTTGTCTGTGAGCCTGGATGTCTGGATTTAGGTTTTGAACGCTTAAAAATTTCTTCCAGGGTTAATATGGTCGAGTGGGAAAGCCTACGAGAAGTCACACTTAACCCGGCCAAGATCATGCCCATAATAGTGTTATAGTAATGGGGTGAGTCTGTGTGCTCAGGCCTTTACTGAATAAAATAAACCCGACAAAGATCATGCCCTTGAAAGTGTTATAGTACTGGGGTGAGTTTGTGGGCCCAGGCCTTGAAGAAAACTGTAATACAGGGCCTTTAGTGAATAAAATCATGCCCAGTAATGTCTTGCTGTTATGGGGTTAGTCTTAAGCCTGGATATCTGGACGTAGGTTTTGAATGCTCAAATATTTGTTCCAGGGTTACCATGGTTGAGTGGATTAGCATCCGGGAAGTCGCACTTAAACCGGCCAATATCGCCTGGATGAAGTGCCTGGATGAAGCCCCTGGATGTCTGGACTTAGGTTTTGAATGCTTAAAAATTTCTTCCAGGGTTACCATGGTCGAGTGGGAAAGCCTACGAGAAGTCACTCTTAACCCTGTCAAGATCATGCCCTTTAAAGTTTTATAGTAATGGGGTGAGTTTGTGGGCCCAGGCCTTAAAGAAAACTGTAATACAGGGCCTGTACTGAATAAAATCATGCCCAGTAATGTGTTACTGTTATGGGGTTAGTCTGTGAGCCTGGATGTCTGGATTTAGATTTTGAACGTTTAAATATTTCTTCCAGGGTAACCATGGTCGAGTGGGAAAGCCTACGAGAAGTCAGACTTAAGTCGGCCAAGATCATGCCCATAATAATGTTGTAGTATTGGGGTGAGTTTGTGGGTCCAGGCCTTTACTGAATAAAATCATGCCCAGCAATGTGTTACTGTTATGGGATTAGTCTGTGAGCCTGGATGTCTGGACGTAGGTTTTGAATGCTCAAAAATTTGTTCCAGGGTTACCATGGTCGAGTGGATAAGCGTCCGAGAAGTCGCACTTAAACCGGCCATTATCGAGTGGATGAAGCTCCTGGATGTCTGGATGTAGATTTTGAACGCTCAAACATTTGTTACAGGGTTACCATGGTCGAGTGGATTAGCGTCCGAGAAGTCGCACTTAAACCGGCCAATATCGTCTGGATGAATCGCCTGGATGACTGGATGAAGGTTTTGAACGCTCAAACATTTGTTACAGGGTTACCATGGTCGAGTGGATTAGCGTCCGAGAAGTCGCACTTAAACCGGACAATATCGCCTGGATGTCTGGACTTAGGTTTTGAACGCTTAAAAATTTCTTCCAGGGTTACCATGGTCGAGTGGGAAAGCCTATGAGAAGTCACTCTTAACCCTGTCAAGATCATGCCCTTTAAAGTTTTGTAGTAATGGGGTGAGTTTGTGGGCCCATGCCTTAAAGAAAACTGTAATACAGGGCCTTTACTGAATAAAATCATGCCCAGTAATGTGTTATTGTTATGGGGTTAGTCTGTGAGCCTGGATGTCTGGATTTAGATTTTGAACGTTTAAAAATTTCTTCCAGGGTAACCATGGTCGAGTGGGAAAGCCTACGAGAAGTCACACTTAAGTCGGCCAAGATCATGCCCATAATAATGTTGTAGTATTGGGGTGAGTTTGTGGGTCCAGGCCTTTACTGAATAAAATCATGCCCAGTAATGTGTTACTGTTATGGGATTAGTCTGTGAGCCTGGATGTCTGGACGTAGGTTTTGAATGCTCAAAAATTTGTTCCAGGGTTACCATGGTCGAGTGGATTAGCATCCAAAGAGTTGCACTTAAACCGGCCAATATCGCCTGGATGAAGCGCCTGGATGAAGCCCCTGGATGTCTGGACTTAGGTTTTGAACGCTTAAAAATTTCATCCAGGGTTACCATGGTCGAGTGGGAAAGCCTATGAGAAGTCACTCTTAACCCTGTCAAGATCACGCCTTTTAAAGTTTTATAGTAATGGGGTGAGTTTGTGGGCCCAGGCCTTAAAGAAAACTGTAATACAGGGCCTTTACTGAATAAAATCATGCCCAGTAATGTGTTACTGTTATGGGGTTAGTCTGTGAGCCTGGATGTCTGGACTTAGATTTTGAACGTTTAAAAATTTCTTCCAGGGTAACCATGGTCGAGTGGGAAAGCCTACGAGAAGTCACACTTAAGTCGGCCAAGATCATGCCCATGAAAGTTTAATAGTAATGGGTTGAATCTGTGGGCCCAGGCCTTTACTGAATAAAATCATGCCCAGTAATGTGTTGCTGTTATGGGGTTTGTCTGTGAGCCTGGATGTCTGGATTTAAGTTTTGAACGCTTAAAAATTTCTTCCAGGGTTAATATGGTCGAGTGGGAAAGCCTACGAGAAGTCACACTTAACCCGTCCAAGATCATGCCCCTATTAGTGTTATAGTAATGGAGTGAGTTTGTGGGCCCAAGCCTTAAGGAAAACTGTAATACAGGGCCTTTACTGAATAAAATCATGCCCAGTAATGTGTTACTGTTATGGGGTTAGTCTGTGAGCCTGGATGTCTGGACCTAGGTTTTGAACGCTTAAAAATTTCTTCCAGGGTTACCATGGTCGAGTGGGAAAGCCTACGAAAAGTCACACTTAACCCGGCCAAGATCACGCCCTTTATAGTGTCATAGTAAGCGGGTGAGTCTGTGGGCTCAGGCCTTTACTAAATAAAATAAACCCGACAAAGATCATGCCCTTGAAAGTGTTATAGTACTGGGGTGAGTTTGTGGGCCCAGGCCTTGAAGAAAACTGTAATACAGGGCCTTTAGTGAATAAAATCATGCCCAGTAATGTCTTGCTGTTATGGGGTTAGTCTAGAGCCTGGATATCTGGACGTAGGTTTTGAATGCTCAAATATTTGTTCCAGGGTTACCATGGTTGAGTGGATTAGCATCCGAGAAGTCGCACTTAAACCGCCAATATCGCCTGGATGAAGCTCCTGGATGTCTAGACTTAGGTTTTGAATGCTCAAAAATTTCTTCCAGGGTAACCATGGTCGAGTGGGAAAGCCTACGAGAAGTCAGACTTAAGTCGGCCAAGATCATGCCCATAATAATGTAGTAGTATTGGGGTGAGTTTGTGGGTCCAGGCCTTTACTGAATAAAATCATGCCCAGTAATGTGTTACTGTTATGGGATTAGTCTGTGAGCCTGGATGTCTGGACGTAGGTTTTGAATGCTCAAAAATTTGTTCCAGGGTTACCATGGTTGAGTGGATTAGCATTCGAGAAGTCGCACTTAAACCGGCCAATATCGCCTGGATGAAGCGCCTGGATGAAGCCCCTGGATGTCTGGACTTAGGTTTTGAATGCTTAAAAATTTCTTCCAGGGTTACCATGGTCGAGTGGGAAAGCCTATGAGAAGTCTCTCTTAACCCTGTCAAAGTCATGCCCTTTAAAGTTTTATAGTAATGGGGTGAGTTTGTGGGCCCATACCTTAAAGAAAACTGTAATACAGGGCCTTTACTGAATAAAATCATGCCCAGTAATGTGTTACTGTTATGGGATTAGTCTGTGAGCCTGGATGTCTGGACGTAGGTTTTGAATGCTCAAAAATTGGTTCCAGGGTTACTATGGTCGAGTGGATAAGCGTCCGAGAAGTCGCACTTAAACCGGACAATATCGTCTGGATGTCTGGACTAGAAGTCACTCTTAACCCTGTCAAGATCATGCCCATAAAAGTTTAATAGTAATGGGTTGAATCTGTGGGCCCAGGCCTTTACTGAATAAAATCATGCCCAGTAATGTGTTACTGTTATGGGGTTTGTCTGTGAGCCTGGATGTCTGGACCTAGGTTTTGAACGCTTAAAAATTTCTTCCAGGGTTACCATGGTCGAGTGGGAAAGCCTACGAGAAGTCACACTTAAACCGGCCAAGATCACGCCCTTTATAGTGTCATAGTAATTGGGTGAGTCTGTGGGCTCAGGCCTTTACTGAATAAAATAAACCCGACAAAGATCATGCCCTTGAAAGTGTTATAGTACTGGGGTGAGTTTGTGGGCCCAGGCCTTGAAGAAAACTGTAATACAGGGCCTTTAGTGAATAAAATCATGCCCAGTAATGTCTTGCTGTTATGGGGTTAGTCTAGAGCCTGGATATCTGGACGTAGGTTTTGAATGCGCAAATATTTGTTCCAGGGTTACCATGGTCGAGTGGATTAGCATCCAAAGAGTTGCACTTAAACCGGCCAATATTGCCTGGATGAAGCGTCTGGATGAAGCCTCTGGATGTCTGGGCTTAGGTTTTGAACGCTTAAAAATTTCTTCCAGGGTTACCATGGTTGAGTGGGAAAGCCTATGAGAAGTCACTCTTAACCCTGTCAAGATCACGCCCTTTAAAGTGTTATAGTACTGGGGTGAGTTTGTGGGCCCAGGCCTTGAAGAAAACTGTAATACAGGGCCTTTAGTGAATAAAATCATGCCCAGTAATGTCTTGCTGATATGGGGTTAGTCTAGAGCCTGGATATCTGGACGTAGGTTTTGAATGCTCAAATATGTGTTCCAGGGTTACCATGGTCGAGTGGATTAGCATCCAAAGAGTTGCACTTAAACCGGCCAATATCACCTGGATGAAGCCCTTGGATGTCTGGACTTAGGTTTTGAACGCTTAAAAATTTTTTCCAGGGTTACCATGGTCGAGTGGGAAAGCCTATGAGAAGTCACTTTTAACCCTGTCAAGATCATGCCCTTTCAAGTTTTATAGTAATGGGGTGAGTTTGTGGGCCCAGGCCTTAAAGAAAACTGTAATACAGGGCCTTTACTGAATAAAATCATGCCCAGTAATGTGTTACTGTTATGGGGTTAGTCTGTGAGCCTGGATGTCTGGATTTAGATTTTGAACGTTTAAAAATTTCTTCCAGGGTAACCATGGTCGAGTGGGAAAGCCTACGAGAAGTCACACTTAAGTCGGCCACGATCATGCCCATAATAATGTTGTAGTATTGGGGTGAGTTTGTGGGTCCAGGCCTTTACTGAATAAAATCATACCCAGTAATGTGTTACTGTTATGGGATTAGTCTGTGAGCCTGGATGTCTGGACATAGGTTTTGAATGCTCAAAAATTTGTTCCAGGGTTACCATGGTTGAGTGGATTAGCATCCGAGAAGTCGCACTTAAACCGGCCAATATCGCCAGGATGAAACGCCTGGATGAAGCCCCTGGATGTCTGGACTTAGGTTTTGAATGGTTAAAAATTTCTTCCAGGGTCACCATGGTCGAGTGGGAAAGCCTATGAGAAGTCACTCTTAACCCTGTCAAGATCATGCCCATTAAAGTTTTATAGTAATGGGGTGAGTTTGTGGGCCCAGGCCTTAAAGAAAACTGTAATACAGGGCCTTTACTGAATAAAATCATGCCCAGTAATGTGTTACTGTTATGGGGTTAGTCTGTGAGCCTGGATGTCTGGATTTAGATTTTGAACGTTTAAAAAGTTCTTCCAGGGTAACCATGGTCGAGTGGGAAAGCCTACTAGAAGTCACACTTAAACCGGCCAAGATCATGCCCCTATTAGTGTTATAGTAATGGAGTGAGTTTGTGGGCCCAAGCCTTAAGGAAAACTGTAATACAGGGCCTTTACTGAATAAAATCATGCCCAGTAATGTGTTACTGTTATGGGGTTAGTCTGTGAGCCTGTATGTCTGGACGTAGGTTTTGAATGCTTGAATATTTCTTCCAGGGTTGCCATTGTTGAGTGGGAAAGACTACGAGAAGTCACACTTAAACCGGCCAAGATCACGCCCATAATAGTGTTATAGTAATGGGGTGAGTCTGTGGGCTCAGGCCTTTACTGAAAAAAATAAACCCGACAAAGATCATGCCCTTGAAAGTGTTATAGTACTGGGGTGAGTTTGTGGGCCCAGGCCTTGAAGAAAACTGTAATACAGGGCCTTTAGTGAATAAAATCATGCCCAGTAATGTCTTGCTGATATGGGGTTAGTCTAGAGCCTGGATATCTGGACGTAGGTTTTGAATGCTCAAATATTTGTTCCAGGGTTACCATGGTCGAGTGGATTAGCATCCAAAGAGTTGCACTTAAACCGGCCAATAAAAGGTAAAAAAGTATTGCTGGGAGTCCGGTAATGACTGGGATGAAGGTGTCCCATTTGTTCTTTTTGCAGTACGCGAGACTGTTCAAGAATCCTTAGGTTTTAGTCCAGCTGAACTTGTGTTCGGACATTCAGTTCGAGGACCGCTGAAGGTTTTTAAAGAACAACTTCTGGATTGTGGTAAAGACTTGAGTCCTTCTCAGAATGTTCTTGATTATGTCACTCGTTTTCGTGACCGTGTGCAGAAAGCTTGTGTTCAGGCTAAAAAGGAGCTTGCTAGAACTCAGGGTTGCATGAAAGAGCGTTATGATAAAACAACGGTCACGCGCTCTTTTTCTGTTGGTGATCAGGTACTCGTGCTATTACCAATTCCAGGTTCTGCTCTGTCGGCACGTTTTTGTTGGTCCATATGAAGTGCTGGGGAGAAGGAGTGAGACGGACTATATAATCGGAACACCTGATCGTAGAAAAAAAAAACGTATCTGTCATGTCAACATGCTTAAAGTATATCATTCTAGGGAGGAGTCTCCTTTGTGTCATCCAGAGAAGTGCTCGGTGCCTGTGCTTTCTTCTGCTGCCGCCGTGAGTAGTGTGGTTTTTCCAGCTAAAACTGTTGATATGGATGAGGATAAGCTGCCAGTTGGTCCGATTTCTTTTGCACGTCTGTCTAATTCAGAAGTGTTGGCTGATTTGTCTGCGTTTTTGTGTCATCTAACTAACGAACAACAGGCTGACCTTGTGAGTTTGATTCAGAGTTTTCCTTCAATTTTTGGTGATGTACCAAAGCAAACTGATGTTCTGTATCATGACATTGACGTACAAAATGCCATTCCTATTAAGCAGCATCCATATCGTTTAAATACTACAAAGCGAGCTATGATGAAGAAAGAGGTAGAGTACTTATTACAAGAAGGTTTTGCAGAGCCTAGTGTAAGTCCTTGGAGCTCTCCATGTTTGCTAGTTCCGAAGGCTGATGGTAGTGTCCGATTTTGTACTGATTATCGGAAAGTAAATTCTGTCTCAGTGCCTGATTGTTTCCCGTTACCCCGGATGGATGACTGCATTGATAATGTGGGTGCAGCCAAGTTTGTTAGTAAGCTAGATATGCTTAAGGGATACTGGCAAGTTCCCTTGACTCCGAGCATCAGAAATTTCAGCTTTTGTGACCCCAGATTCGTTTCTACAGTACCGGGTTATGGCGTTTGGCCTTCGTAATGCACCCGCGACCTTTCAACGTTTAGTAAATACAGTATTGGCAGGAGTCCCAAATTGTAGTGCATACCTTGATGACCTTGTAGTTTACTCTTCAACCTGGTCTGAGCATATGTGTACACTTGCTACGGTGTTTCAGCGACTGGCTAATGCATCATTGACACTTAACTTGGCGAAATGCGAGTTTGGTAAGGCTACGGTCACTTATTTAGGGAAGCAGGTTGGAGGTGGTCAGATCCGTCCTGTGGATGCAAAAGTGACTGCCATCAAAGAATTTCCAGCACCTACTACTAAGCGTGAGCTCCGCAGATTCTTAGGGATGGTTGGCTATTATCGTAGTTTCTGTAAGAATTTCTCTTCTGTTGCTAAATCGCTAACTGATTTGCTTAGTCCCACAAAAAGAATTTATTTGGTCTGATGAACACCAACATGTATTCGAAACCATTAAAAACCTATTGTGTAGCTCACCTGTTTTATCTGCACCTGATTTTCACTTCCTTTCAAATTAGAGGTGGATGCTAGTGCCGTTGGAGCTGGTGCTGTGCTCTTACAGGAAGATAAAGAAGGTATTGACCATCCTATTTGTTTCTTTTCCAAGAAATTTAATAAGCATCAACTAAATTATTCAACCATTGAGAAAGAGGCTCTAGCACTGTTGATGTCCTTACAGCATTTCGAAGTTTATGTGGGGTCTACCCCATATCAAGTGATAGTGTATACGGATCACAATCCCCTTACCTTCTTGTGTCGAATGTACAACCACAATCAGCGGCTTATGCGTTGGGCTTTAATTGTCCAAGATTACAACCTGGAAATTCGGCACAAGAGAGGCACAGATAACGTGGTAGCTGATGCTCTTTCTAGAGTTTAACAAGTGGGTACAAATTGTTTTGTTATTTTTCTTTTCAGTAAACAAACACTTTAATGTTTGTTTTTTTTAAGGGGGAGGGTGTTACGTGACCGCATTTGTTTCTCTCCTTCTTTTCTGTGATTGGATAATTTTAGTGACGTCTTTTCTGTTATTATTTGCTGCTGTTTTTTATTAGGTTTCTTTATTGGTTCGCCTGACCATCTGGGAGGATCTGGATGTCCAATCAGGAGCCGCGATGCAGAATTTAAATGGAATTGGTGTGCATGTTTCGGGAGGGCGGTGGAGTTGTGGCTAGCTTCACCGTACCTCATTTGTGCTGTGGTTTTCTTTTGAGTACTGTAATCGAACAAACTGAGATGAGTTAATTTAATCGAGAGAAGAGGGAGTTAGTGATGTCACGTGACGTACATTTCCCCAACACGTAGGTGTACTTATGTTTAACTCACTAGTTTAGGAGCGGGTGCTGCTTGTGTATTTATGTTTCAGCTAGGGTAGTTTATTATTTGTTTTCTTTCTTTTCAGTAGGTTAGAGGAAAAGGGGGATTTCAGTTAGTATTGTATGTTTTGTTAATTTCTTTTATTTAGCACCGCTCGTTTTCTTTTTCTTCTCTCTGTTTGTTTCCGTTTGTACAACCTGTATATATATGTATATATATTGACTCACTCACGATCATATTTTTTTTGGCAAGACCCAGTTAATAAAGCGAACCGCGAGGTTTGTAGTAAAAACCTCGGATTGTTTTGGTTTCTTTCTTCTTCCCCGTTCTCGGATGTTATTCAAAAGGTTTATTTCTCCCGGTTATGTGCGTCCTTATTTTCCCTAGACCATCACACCAATAGGGGGCGTAACATCGCCTGTATGAAGGCTCTGGATGTCTGGACTTAGGTTTTGAACGCTTAAAAAATTCTTCCAGGGTTACCATGGTCGAGTGGGAAAGCCTATGAGAAGTCACTCTTAACCCTGTCAAGATCATGCCCTTTAAAATTTTATAGTAATGGGTGAGTTTGTGGGCCCAGGCCTTAAAGAAAACTGTAATACAGGGCCTTTACTGAATAAAATCATGCCCAGTAATGTGTTACTGTTATGGGGTTAGTCTGTGAGCTTGGATGTCTGGATTTAGATTTTGAACGTTTAAAAATTTCTTCCAGGGTAACCATGGTCGAGTGGGAAAGCCTACGAGAAGTCACACTTAAGTCGGCCAAGATCATGCCCATAATAATGTTGTAGTATTGGGGTGAGTTTGTGGGTCCAGGCCTTTACTGAATAAAATCATGCCCAGTAATGTGTTACTGTTATGGGATTAGTCTGTGAGCCTGGATGTCTGGACGTAGGTTTTGAATGCTCAAAAATTTGTTCCAGGGTTACCATGGTCGAGTGGATAAGCGTCCGAGAAGTCGCACTTAAACCGGCCAATATCGACTGGATGAAGCGCCTGGATGTCTGGATGTAGGTTTTGAACGCTCAAACATTTGTTACAGGGTTACCATGGTCAAGTGGATTAGCGTCCGAGAAGTCGCACTTGAACCGGACAATATCGCCTGGATGTCTGGACTTAGGTTTTGAACGCTTAAAAATTTCTTCCAGGGTTACCATGGTCGAGTGGGAAAGCCTACGAGAAGTCACTCTTAACCCTGTCAAGATCATGCCCATAAAAGTTTAATAGTAATGGGTTGAATCTGTGGGCCCAGGCCTTTACTGAATAAAATCATGCCCAGTAATGTGTTGCTGTTATGGGGTTTGTCTGTGAGCCTGGATGTCTGGATTTAGGTTTTGAACGCTTAAAAATTTCTTCCAGGGTTACCATGGTCGAGTGGGAAAGCCTACGAGAAGTCACACTTAACCCGGCCAAGATCATGCCCCTATTAGTGTTATAGTAATGGAGTGAGTTTGTGGGCCCAAGCCTTAAGGAAAACTGTAATACAGGGCCTTTACTGAATAAAATCATGCCCAGTAATGTGTTACTGTTATGGGGTTAGTCTGTGAGCCTGGATGTCTGGACCTAGGTTTTGAACGCTTAAAAATTTCTTCCAGGGTTACCATGGTCGAGTGGGAAAGCCTACGAGAAGTCAAACTTAACCCGGCCAAGATCACGCCCTTTTTAGTGTCATAGTAATCGGGTGAGTCTGTGGGCTCAGGCCTTTACTGAATAAAATAAACCCGACAAAGATCATGCCCTTGAAAGTATTATAGTACTGGGGTGAGTTTGTGGGCCCAGGCCTTGAAGAAAACTGTAATACAGGGCCTTTAGTGAATAAAATCGTGCCCAGTAATGTCTTGCTGTTATGGGGTTAGTCTAGAGCCTGGATATCTGGACGTAGGTTTTGAATGCTCAAATATTTGTTCCAGGGTTACCATGGTCGAGTGGATTAGCATCCAAAGAGTTGCACTTAAACCGGCCAATATCGCCTGGATGAAGCGCCTGGATGAAGCCTCTGGATGTCTGGACTTAGGTTTTGAACGCTTAAAAATTTCTTCCAGGATTACCATGGTCGAGTGGGAAAGCCTATGAGAAGTCACTCTTAACCCTGTCAAGATCATGCCCTTTAAAGTTTTATAGTAATGGGGTGAGTTTGTGGGCCCAGGCCTTAAAGAAAACTGTAATACAGGGCCTTTACTGAATAAAATCATGCCCAGTAATGTGTTATTGTTATGGGGTTAGTCTGTGAGCCTGGATGTCTGGATTTAGATTTTGAACGTTTAAAAATTTCTTCCAGGGTAACCATGGTCGAGTGGGAAAGCCTACGAGAAGTCACACTTAAGTCGGCCAAGATCATGCCCATAATAATGTTGTAGTATTGGGGTGAGTTTGTGGGTCCAGGCCTTTACTGAATAAAATCATGCCCAGTAATGTGTTACTGTTATGGGATTAGTCTGTGAGCCTGGATGTCTTTACGTAGGTTTTGAATGCTCAAAAATTTGTTCCAGGGTTACCATGGTCGAGTGGATAAGCGTCCGAGAAGTCGCACTTAAACCGGCCAATATCGACTGGATGAAGCGCCTGGATGTCTGGATGTAGGTTTTGAACGCTCAAACATTTGTTACAGGGTTACCATGGTCGAGTGGATTAGCGTCCGAGAAGTCGCACTTGAACCGGACAATATCGCCTGGATGTCTGGACTTAGGTTTTGAACGCTTAAAAATTTCTTCCAGGGTTATCATGGTCGAGTGGGAAAGCCTACGAGAAGTCACTCTTAACCCTGTCAAGATCATGCCCATAAAAGTTTAATAGTAATGGGTTGAATCTGTGGGCCCAGGCCTTTACTGAATAAAATCATGCCCAGTAATGTGTTACTGTTATGGGGTTAGTCTGTGAGCCTGGATGTCTGGACCTAGGTTTTGAACGCTTAAAAATTTCTTCCAGGGTTACCATGGTCGAGTGGGAAAGCCTACGAGAAGTCACACTTAACCCGGCCAAGATCACGCCCTTTATAGTGTCATAGTAATGGGGTGAGTCTGTGGGCTCAGGCCTTTACTGAATAAAATAAACCCGACAAAGATCATGCCCTTGAAAGTGTTATAGTACTGGGGTGAGTTTGTGGGCCCAGGCCTTGAAGAAAACTGTAATACAGGGCCTTTAGTGAATAAAATCATGCCCAGTAATGTCTTGCTGTTATGGGGTTAGTCTAGAGCCTGGATATCTGGACGTAGGTTTTGAATGCTCAAATATTTGTTCCAGGGTTACCATGGTCGAGTGGATTAGCATCCAAAGAGTTGCACTTAAACCGACCAATATCGCCTGGATGAAGCCTCTGGATGTCTGGACTTAGGTTTTGAACAGCTTAAAAATTTCTTCCAGGGTTACCATATGGTCAGAGTGGAAAGCCTATGAGAAGTCACTCTTAACCCTGTCAAGATCATGCCCTTTAAAGTTTTATAGTAATGTTTGAGTTTGTGGGCCCAGGCCTTAAAGAAAACTGTAATACAGGGCCTTTACTGAATAAAATCATGCCAAGTAATGTGTTACTGTTATGGGGTTAGTTGTGAGCCTGGATGTCTGGATTTAGATTTTGAACGTTTAAAAATTTCTTCCAGGGTAACCATGGTCGAGTGGGAAAGCCTACGAGAAGTCACACTTAAGTCGGCCCAGATCATGCCCATAATAATGTTGTAGTATTGGGGTGAGTTTGTGGGTCCAGGCCTTTACTGAATAAAATCATGCCCAGTAATGTGTTACTGTTATGGGATTAGTCTGTGAGCCTGGATGTCTGGATGTAGGTTTTGAACGCTCAAACATTTGTTACAGGGTTACCATGGTCGAGTGGATTAGCGTCCGAGAAGTCGCACTTTAACCGGACAATATCGCGCCTGGATGTCTGGACTTAGGTTTTGAGCGCTTAAAAGTTTCTTCCAGGGTTACCATGGTCGAGTGGGAAAGCCTACGAGAAGTCACTCTTAACCCTGTCAAGATCATGCCCATAAAAGTTTAATAGTAATAGGTTGAATCTGTGGGCCCAGGCCTTTACTGAATAAAATCATGCCCAGTAATGTGTTGCTGTTATGGGGTTTGTCTGTGAGTCTGGACGTCTGGATTTAGGTTTTGAACGCTTAAAAATTTCTTCCAGGGTTAATATGGTCAGTGGGAAAGCCTCACGAGAAGTCACATTAACCCGGCCAAGATCATGCCCCTATTAGTGTTATAGTAATGGAGTGAGTTTGTGGGCCTAAGCCTTAAGGAAAACTGTAATACATGGCCTTTACTGAATAAAATCATGCCCAGTAATGTGTTACTGTTATGGGGTTAGTCTGTGAGCCTGGATGTCTGGACCTAGGTTTTGAACGCTTAAAAATTTCTTCCAGGGTTACCATGGTCGAGTGGGAAAGCCTACGAGAAGTCACACTTAACCTGGCCAAGATCACACCCTTTATAGTGTCATAGTAATCGGGTGAGTCTGTGGGCTCAGGCCTTTACTGAATAAAATAAACCCGACAAAGATCATGCCCTTGAAAGTATTATAGTACTGGGGTGAGTTTGTGGGCCCAGGCCTTGAAGAAAACTGTAATACAGGGCCTTTAGTGAATAAAATCATGCCCAGTAATGTCTTGCTGTTATGGAGTTAGTCTAGAGCCTGGACATCTGGACGTAGGTTTTGAATGCTCAAATATTTGTTCCAGGGTTACCATGGTCGAGTTGATTAGCATCCAAAGAGTTGCACTTAAACCGGCCAATATCGCCTGGATGAAGCGCCTGGATGAAGGCCCTGGATGTCTGGACTTAGGTTTTGAACGCTTAAAAATTTCTTCCAGGGTTACCATGGTCGAGTGGGAAAGCCTATGAGAAATCACTCTTAACCCTGTCAAGATCACGCCCTTTAAAGTGTTATAGTACTGGGGTGAGTTTGTGGGCCCAGGCCTTGAAGAAAACTGTAATACAGGGCCTTTAGTGAATAAAATCATGCCCAGTAATGTCTTGCTGATATGGGGTTAGTCTAGAGCCTGGATATCTGGACGTAGGTTTTGAATGCTCAAATATTTGTTCCAGGGTTACCATGGTCGAGTGGATTAGCATCCAAAGAGTTGCACTTAAACCGGCCAATATCACCTGGATGAAGCCCCTGGATGTCTGGACTTAGGTTATGAACGCTTAAAAACTTCTTTCAGGGTTACCATGGTCGAGTGGTAAAACCTATGAGAAGTCACTTTTAACCCTGTCAAGATCATGCCCTTTAAAGTTTTATAGTAATGGGGTGAGTTTGTGGGCCCAGGCCTAAAGAAAACTGTAATACAGGGCCTTTACTGAATAAAATCATGCCCAGTAATGTGTTACTGTTATGGGATTAGTCTGTGAGCCTGGATGTCTGGACGTAGGTTTTGAATGCTCAAAAATTTGTTCCAGGGTTACCATGGTTGAGTGGATTAGCATCCGGGAAGTCGCACTTAAACCGGCCAATATCGCCTGGATGAAGTGCCTGGATGAAGCCCCTGGATGTCTGGACTTAGGTTTTGAATGCTTAAAAATTTCTTCCAGGGTTACCATGGTCGAGTGGGAAAGCCTACGAGAAGTCAGACTTAAGTCGGCCAAGATCATGCCCATAATAATGTTGTAGTATTGGGGTGAGTTTGTGGGTCCAGGCCTTAACTGAAGAAAATCATGCCCAGTAATGTGTTACTGTTATGGGATTAGTCTGTGAGCCTGGATGTCTGGACGTAGGTTTTGAATGCTCAAAAATTTGTTCCAGGGTTAATATTGTCGAGTGGGAAAGCCTACGAGAAGTCACACTTAACCCGGCCAAGATCATGCCCCTATTAGTGTTATAGTAATGGAGTGAGTTTGTGGGCCCAAGCCTTAAGGAAAACTGTAATACAGGGCCTTTACTGAATAAAATCATGCCCAGTAATGTGTTACTGTTATGGGGTTAGTCTGTGAGCCTGTATGTCTGGACGTGGGTTTTGAACGCTTAAAAAGTTCTTCCAGGGTTACCATGGTCGAGTGGGAAAGCCTATGAGAAGTCACTCTTAACCATGTCAAGATAATGCCCTTTAAAGTTTTATAGTAATGGGGTGAGTTTGTGGGCCCAGGTCTTAAAGAAAACTGTAATACAGGGCCTTTACTGAATAAAATCATGCCCACTAATGTGTTACTGTTATGGGGTTAGTCAGTTTGTGGGTCCAGGCCTTTACTGAATAAAATCATGCCCAGTAATGTGTTACTGTTATGGGATTAGTCTGTGAGCCTGGATGTCTGGACGTAGGTTTTGAATGCTCAAAAATTTGTTCCAGGGTTACCATGGTCAGAGTGGATAAGCATCCGAGAAGTCGCACTTAAAACCGGCCATTATATCGACTGGATGAAGCTCCTGGATGTCTGGATGTAGGTTTTGAACGCTCAAACATTTGTTACAGGGTTACCATGGTCGAGTGGATTAGCGTCCGAGAAGTCGCACTTAAACCGGACAATATCGCCTGGATGTCTGGACTTAGGTTTTAAACGCTTAAAAATTTCTTCCAGGGTTACCATGGTCGAGTGGGAAAGCCTACGAGAAGTCACTCTTAACCCTGTCAAGATCATACCCATAAAAGTTTAATAGTAATGGGTTGAATCTGTGGACCCAGGCCTTTACTGAATAAAATTATGCCCAGTAATGTGTTGTTTTATGGGGTTTGACTGTGAGCCTGGATGTCTGGATTTAGATTTTGAACGTTTAAAAATTTCTTCCAGGGTAACCATGGTCGAGTGGGAAAGCCTACGAAAAGTCAGACTTAAGTCGTAAAGATCGTGCCCATAATAATGTTGTAGTATTGGGGTGAGTTTGTGGGTCCAGGCCTTTACTGAATAAAATCATGCCCAGTAATGTGTTACTGTTATGGGATTAGTCTGTGAGCCTGGATGTCTGGATTTAGGTTTTGAACGCTTAAAAAATTTCTTTCAGGGTTAATATGGTCGAGTGGGAAAGCCTACGAGAAGTCACACTTAACCCGCCCAAGATCATGCCCCTATTAGTGTTATAGTAATGGAGTGAGTTTGTGGGCCCAAGCCTTAAAGAAAACTGTAATAAAGGGCCTTTACTGAATAAAATCATGTCCAGTAATGTGTTACTGTTATGGGGTTAGTCGGTGAGCCTGTATGTCTGGACGTAGGTTTTGAATGCTTGAATATTTTTTTCCAGGGTTACCATTGTTGAGTGGGAAAGACTACGAGAAGTCACACTTAAACCGGCCAAGATCATGCCCATAATAGTGTTATAGTAATGGGGTGAGTCTGTGGGCTCAGGTCTTTACTGAATAAAATAAACCCGACAAAGATCATGCCCTTGAAAGTGTTATAGTACTGGGGTGAGTTTGTGGGCCCAGGCCTTGAAGAAAACTGTAATACAGGGCCTTTAGTGAATAAAATCATGCCCAGTAATGTCTTGCTGTTATGGGGTTAGTCTAGAGCCTGGATATCTGGACGTAGGTTTTGAATGCTCAAATATTTGTTCCAGGGTTACCATGGTCGAGTGGATTAGCATCCAAAGAGTTGCACTTAAACCGGCCAATATCGCCTGGATGAAGCGCCTGGATGAAGCCCCTGGATGTCTGGACTTAGGTTTTGAACGCTTAAAAAATTCTTCCAGGGTTACCATGGTCGAGTGGGAAAGCCCATGAGAAGTCACTCTTAACCCTGTCAAGATCATGCCCTTTAAAGTTTTATAGTAATGGGGTGAGTTTGTGGGCCCAGGCCTTAAAGAAAAAACTGTAATAAAGGGCCTTTACTGAATAAAATCATGCCCAGTAATGTGTTACTGTTATGGGGTTAGTCTGTGAGCCTGTATGTCTGGACGTAGGTTTTGAATGCTTGAATATTTTTTTCCAGGGTTACCATTGTTGAGTGGAAAGACTACGAGAAGTCACACTTAAACCGGCCAAGATCATGCCCATAATAGTGTTATAGTAATGGGGTGAGTCTGTGGGTTCAGGTCTTTACTGAATAAAATAAACCCGACAAAGATCATGCCCTTGAAAGTGTTATAGTACTGGGGTGAGTTTGTGGGCCCAGGCCTTGAAGAAGACTGTAATACAGGGCCTTTAGTGAATAAAATCATGCCCAGTAATGTCTTGCTGTTATGGGGTTAGTCTAGAGCCTGGATATCTGGACGTAGGTTTTGAATGCTCAAATATTTGTTCCAGGGTTACCATGGTCGAGTGGATTAGCATCCAAAGAGTTGCACTTAAACCGGCCAATATCGCCTGGATGTAGCGCCTGGATGAAGCGCCTGGATGTCTGGACTTAGGTTTTGAACGCTTAAAAAATTCTTCCAGGGTTACCATGGTCGAGTGGGAAAGCCCATGAGAAGTCACTCTTAACCCTGTCAAGATCATGCCCTTTAAAGTTTTATAGTAATGGGGTGAGTTTGTGGGCCCAGGCCTTAAAGAAAACTGTAATACAGGGCCTTTACTGAATAAAATCATGCCCAGTAATGTGTTACTGTTATGGGGTTAGTCTGTGAGCCTGGATGTCTGGATTTAGATTTTGAACGTTTAAAAATTTCTTCCAGGGTAACCATGGTCGAGTGGGAAAGCCTACGAAAAGTCAGACTTAAGTCGGCCAAGATCGTGCCCATAATAATGTTGTAGTATTGGGGTGAGTTTGTGGGTCCAGGCCTTTACTGAATAAAATCATGCCCAGTAATGTGTTACTGTTATGGGATTAGTCTGTGAGCCTGGATGTCTGGATTTAGGTTTTGAACGCTTAAAAATTTCTTTCAGGGTTAATATGGTCGAGTGGGAAAGCCTACGAGAAGTCACATTTAACCCGGCCAAGATCATGCCCCTATTAGTGTTATAGTAATGGAGTGAGTTTGTGGGCCCAAGCCTTAAAGAAAACTGTAATAAAGGGCCTTTACTGAATAAAATCATGCCCAGTAATGTGTTACTGTTATGGGATTAGTCTGTGAGCCTGGATGTCTGGACGTAGGTTTTGAATGCTCAAAAATTTGTTCCAGGGTTACCATGGTCGAGTGGATAAGCGTCCGAGAAGTCGCACTTAAACCGGCCAATATCGACTGGATAAAGGTTTTGAGTTTGTGGGCTCAAACATTTGTTACAGGGTTACCATGGTCGAGTGGATTAGCGTCCGAGAAGTCGCACTTTAACCAGACAATATCGCCTGGATGTCTGGACTTAGGTTTTGAACGCTTAAAAATTTCTTCCAGGGTTACCATGGTCGAGTGGGAAAGCCTGAGAAGTCACTCTTAACCCTGTCAAGATCATGCCCATAAAAATTTAATAGTAATGGGTTGAATCTGTGGGCCCAGGCCTTTACTGAATAAAATCATGCCCAGTAATGTGTTGCTGTTATGGGGTTTGTCTGTGAGCCTGGATGTCTGGATTTAGGTTTTGAACGCTTAAAAATTTCTTCCAGGGTTAATATGGTCGAGTGGGAAAGCCTACGAGAAGTCACACTTAACCCTGTCAAGATCATGCCCTTTAAAGTTTTATAGTAATGGGGTGAGTTTGTGGGCCCAGGCCTTGAAGAAAACTGTAACACAGGGCCTTTAGTGAATAAAATCATGCCCAGTAATGTCTTGCTGTTATGGGGTTAGTCTAGAGCCTGGATATCTGGACGTAGGTTTTGAATGCTCAAATATTTGTTCCAGGGTTACCATGGTCAAGTGGATTAGCATCCAAAAAGTTGCACTTAAACCGGCCAATATCGCCTGGATGAAGCGCCTGGATGAAGCCCCTGGATGTCTGGACTTAGGTTTTGAACGCTTAAAAATTTCTTCCAGGGTTACCATGGTCGAGTGGGAAAGCCTATGAGAAGTCACTCTTAACCCTATCAAGATCATGTCGTTTAAAGTTTTATAGTAATGGGGTGAGTTTGTGGGCCCAGACCTTAAAGAAAACTGTAATACAGGGCCTTTACTGAATAAATTCATGCCCAGTAATGTGTTACTGTTATGGGATTAGTCTGTGAGCCTGGATGTCTGGACTTAGGTTTTGAATGCTCAAAAATTTGTTCCAGGGTTAATATGGTCGAGTGGGAAAGCCTACGAGAAGTCACACTTAACCCGGCCAAGATCATGCCCCTATTAGTGTTATAGTAATGGAGTGAGTTTGTGGGCCCAAGCCTTAAGGAAAACTGTAATACAGGGCCTTTACTGAATAAAATCATGCCCAGTAATGTGTTACTGTTATGGGGTTAGTCTGTGAGCCTGTATATCTGGACGTAGGTTTTCTTCCAGGGTTACCATGGTCGAGTGGGAAAGCCTACGAGAAGTCAGACTTAAGTCGGCCAAGATCATGCCCATAATAATGTTGTAGTAGTATTGGGGTGAGTTTGTGGGTCCAGGCCTTTACTGAAGAAAATCATGCCCAGTAATGTGTTACTGTTATGGGATTAGTCTGTGAGCCTGGATGTCTGGATGTAGGTTTTGAATGCTCAAAAATTTGTTCCAGGGTTACCATGGTCGAGTGGATAAGCGTCCGAGAAGTCGCACTTAAACCGGCCATTATCGACTGAATGAAGCTCCTGGATGTCTGGATGTAGGTTTTGAATGCTCAAACATTTGTTACAGGGTTACCATGGTCGAGTGGATTAGCGTCCGAGAAGTCGCACTTAAACCGGACAATATCGCCTGGATGTCTGGACTTAGGTTTTGAACGCTTAAAAATTTCTTCCAGGGTTACCATGGTCGAGTGGGAAAGCCTACGAGAAGTCACTCTTAACCCTGTCAAGATCATGCCCATAAAAGTTTTATAGTAATGGGTTGAATCTGTGGGCCCAGGCCTTTACTGAATAAAATCATGCCCAGTAATGTGTTGCTGTTATGGGGTTTGTCTGTGAGCCTGGATGTCTGGACTTAGGTTTTGAACGCTTAAAAATTTCTACCAGGGATAATATGGTCGAGTGGGAAAGCCTACGAGAAGTCACACTTAACCCGGCCAAGATCATGCCCCTATTAGTGTTATAGTAATGGAGTGAGTTTGTGGGCCCAAGCCTTAAGGAAAACTGTAATACAGGGCCTTTACTGAATAAAATCATGCCCAGTAATGTGTTACTGTTATGGGGTTAGTCTGTGAGCCTGTATATCTGGACGTAGGTTTTGAATGCTTGAATATTTCTTCCAGGGTTCCCATTGTTGAGTGGGAAAGACTACGAGAAGTCACACTTAAACCGGCCAAGATCATGCCCATAATAGTGTTATAGTAATGGGGTGAGTCTGTGGGCTCAGGCCTTTACTGAATAAAATAAACCCGACAAAGATCATGCCCTTGAAAGTGTTATAGTACTGGGGTGAGTTTGTGGGCCCAGGCCTTGAAGAAAACTGTAATACAGGGCCTTTAGTGAATAAAATCATGCCCAGTAATGTCTTGCTGTTATGGGGTTAGTCTAGAGCCTGGATATCTGGACGTAGGTTTTGAATGCTCAAATATTTGTTCCAGGGTTACCATGGTCGAGTGGATTAGCATCCAAAGAGTTGCACTTAAACCGGCCAATATTGCCTGGATGAAGCATCTGGAAGAAGCCTCTGGATGTCTGGACTTAGGTTTTGAACGCTTAAAAATTTCTTCCAGGGTTACCATGGTCGAGTGGGAAAGCCTATGAGAAGTCACTCTTAACCCTGTCAAGATCATGCCCTTTAAAGTGTTATAGTACTGGGGTGAGTTTGTGGGCCCAGGCCTTGAAGAAAACTGTAATACAGGGCCTTTAGTGAATAAAATCATGCCCAGTAATGTCTTGCTGATATGGGGTTAGTCTAGAGCCTGGATATCTGGACGTAGTTTTTGAATGCTCAAATATTTGTTCCAGGGTTACCATGGTCAGTGGATTAGCATCAAAAGAAGTTGCACTTAAACCGGCCAATATTGCCTGGATGAAGCGTCTGGATGAAGCCTCTGGATGTCTGGGGTGAGTTTGTGGGTCCAGTCCTTTACTGAATAAAATCATGCCCAGTAATGTGTTACTGTTATGGGGTTAGTCTGTGAGCCTGGATGTCTGGACCTAGGTTTTGAACGCTTAAAAATATCTTCCAGGGTTACCATGGTCGAGTGGGAAAGCCACGAGAAGTCACACTTAACCCGCCAAGATCACGCCCTTTATAGTGTCATAGTAATCGGGTGAGTCTGTGGGCTCAGGCCTTTACTGAATAAAATAAACCCGACAAAGATCATGCCCTTGAAAGTGTTATAGTACTGGGGTGAGTTTGTGGGCCCAGGCCTTGAAGAAAACTGTAATACAGGGCCTTTAGTGAATAAAATCATGCCCAGTAATGTCTTGCTGTTATGGGGTTAGTCTAGAGCCTGGATATCTGGACGTAGGTTTTGAATGCTCAAATATTTGTTCCAGGGTTACCATGGTCGAGTGGATTAGCATCCAAAGAGTTGCATTTAAACCGGCCAATATTGCCTGGATGAAGCGCCTGGATGAAGCCTCTGGATGTCTGGACTTAGGTTTTGAACGCTTAAAAATTTCTTCCAGGGTTACCATGGTCGAGTGGGAAAGCCTATGAGAAGTCACTCTTAACCCTGTCAAGATCATGCACTTTTAAAGTTTTATAGTAATGGGGTGAGTTTGTTGGCCCAGGCCTTAAAGAAAACTGTAATACAGGGCCTTTACTGAATAAAATCATACCCAGTAATGTGTTACTGTTATGGGGTTAGTCTGTGAGCCTGGATGTCTTCATTTAGATTTTGAACGTTTAAAAATTTCTTCCAGGGTAACCATGGTCGAGTGGGAAAGCCTACGAGAAGTCACACTTAAGTCGGCCAAGATCATGCCCATAATAATGTTGTAGTATTGGGGTGAGTTTGTGGGTCCAGGCCTTTACTGAATAAAATCATGCCCAGTAATGTGTTACTGTTATGGGATTAGTCTGTGAGCCTGGATGTCTGGACGTAGGTTTTGAATGCTCAAAAATTTGTTCCAGGGTTACCATTGTCGAGTGGATAAGCGTCCGAGAAGTCGCACTTAAACCGGCCAATATCGACTGGATGAAGCTCCTGGATGTCTGGATGTAGGTTTTGAACGCTCAAACATTTGTTACAGGGTTACCATGGTCGAGTGGATTAGCGTCCGAGAAGTCGCACTTGAACCGGACAATATCGGCTGGATGTCTGGACTTAGGTTTTGAACGCTTAAAAATTTCTTCCAGGGTTACCATGGTCGAGTGGGAAAGCCTACGAGAAGTCACTCTTAACCCTGTCAAGATCATGCCCGTAAAAGTTTAATAGTAATGGGTTGAATCTGTGGGCCCAGGCCTTTACTGAATAAAATCATGCCCAGTAATGTGTTGCTGTTATGGGGTTTGTCTGTGAGCCTGGATGTCTGGATTTAGGTTTTGAACGCTTAAAAATTTCTTCCAGGGTTAATATGGTAGAGTGGGAAAGCCTACGAGAAGTCACACTTAACCCGGCCAAGATCATGCCCCTATTAGTGTTATAGTAATGGAGTGAGTTTGTGGGCCCAAGCCGTAAGGAAAACTGTAATACAGGGCCTTTACTGAATAAAATCATGCCCAGTAATGTGTTACTGTTATGGGGTTAGTCTGTGAGCCTGGATGTCTGGACCTAGGTTTTGAACGCTTAAAAATTTCTTCCAGGGTTGCCATGGTCGAGTGGGAAAGCCTACGAGAAGTCACACTTAACCCGGCCAAGATCACGCCCTTTATAGAGTCATAGTAATCGGGTGAGTCTGTGGGCTCAGGCCTTTACTGAATAAAATAAACCCGACAAAGATCATGCCCATGAAAGTGTTATAGTACTGGGGTGAATTTGTGGGCCCAGGCCTTGAAGAAAACTGTAATACAGGGCCTTTAGTGAATAAAATCATGCCCAGTAATGTCTTGCTGTTATGGGGTTAGTCTAGAGCCTGGATATCTGGACGTAAGTTTTGAATGCTCAAATATTTGTTCCAGGGTTACCATGGTCGAGTGGATTAGCATCCAAAGAGTTGCACTTAAACCGGCCAATATCGCCTGGATGAAGCGCCTGGATGAAGCCCCTGGATGTCTGGACTTAGGTTTTGAATGCTTAAAATTTTTTTCCAGGGTTACCATGGTCGAGTGGGAAAGCCTATGAGAAGTCACTCTTAACCCTGTCAAAATCATGCCCTTTAAAGTTTTATAGTAATGGGGTGAGTTTGTGGGCCCAGACCTTAAAGAAAACTGTAATACAGGGCCTTTACTGAATAAAATCATGCCCAGTAATGTGTTACTGTTATGGGATTAGTCTGTGAGCCTGGATGTCTGGACGTAGGTTTTGAATGCTCAAAAATTTGTTCCAGGGTTACCATGGTCGAGTGGATAAGCGCCCGAGAAGTCGCACTTAAACCGGCCAATATCGACTGGATGAAGCGCCTGGATGTCTGGATGTAGGTTTTGAACGCTTAAACATATGTTACAGGATTACCATGGTCGAGTGGATTAGCGTCCGAGAAGTCGCACTTAAACCGGACAATATCGTCTGGATGTCTGGACTTAGGTTTTGAACGCTTAAAAATTTCTTCCAGGTTTACCATGGTCGAGTGGGAAAGCCTACGAGAAGTCACCCTTAACCCTGTCAAGATCATGCCCATAAAATTTTAATAGTAATGGGTTGAATCTGTGGGCCCAGGCCTTTACTGAATAAAATCATGCCCAGTAATGTGTTGCTGTTATGGGGTTTGTCTGTGAGCCTGGATGTCTGGATTTAGGTTTTGAACGCTTAAAAATTTCTTCCAGGGTTAATATGGTAGAGTGGGAAAGCCTACGAGAAGTCACCCTTAACCCTGTCAAGATCATGCCCATAAAATTTTAATAGTAAAGGGGTTGAATCTGTGGGCCCAGGCCTTTACTGAATAAAATCATGCCCAGTAATGTGTTGCTGTTATGGGGTTTGTCTGTGAGCCTGGATGTCTGGATTTAGGTTTTGAACGCTTAAAAATTTCTTCCAGGGTTAATATGGTAGAGTGGGAAAGCCTACGAGAAGTCACACTTAACCCGGCCAAGATCATGCCCCTATTAGTGTTATAGTAATGGAGTGAGTTTGTGGGCCCAAGCCTTAAGGAAAACTGTAATACAGGGCCTTTACTGAATAAAATCATGCCCAGTAATGTGTTACTGTTATGGGGTTAGTCTGTGAGCCTGGATGTCTGGACGTAGGTTTTGAATGCTCAAAAAATTGTTCCAGGGTTACCATGGTCGAGTGGATAAGCGTCCGAGAAGTCGCACTTAAACCGGCCAATATCGACTGGATGAAGCGCCTGGATGTCTGGATGAAGGTTTTGAACGCTCAAACATTTGTTACAGGGTTACCATGGTCGAGTGGATTAGCGTCCGAGAAGTCGCACTTAAACCGGACAATATCGCCTGGATGAAGCGCCTGGATGTCTGGATGAAGGTTTTGAAAGCTCAAACATTTGTTACAGGGTTACCATGGTCGAGTGGATTAATGTCCGAGAAGTCGCACTTAAACCGTTCAAAATCGCCTGGATGAAGCCTCTGGATGTCTGGACTTAGGTTTTGAACGCTTAAAAATTTCTTCCAGGGTTACTATGGTCGAGTGGGAAAGCCTACGAGAAACCACACTTAACCCGGCCAAGATCACGCCTTTTATAGTGTTATAGTAATGGGGTGAGTCTGTGGGCTCAGGCCTTTACTGAATAAAATAAACCCGACAAAGATCATGCCCTTGAAAGTGTTATAGTACTGGGGTGAGTTTGTGGGCCTAGGCCTTGAAGAAAACTGTAATACAGGGCCTTTAGTGAATAAAATCATGCCCAGTAATGTCTTGCTGTTATGGGGTTAGTCTAGAGCCTGGATATCTGGACGTAGGTTTTGAATGCTCAAATATTTGTTCCAGGGTTACCATGGTCGAGTGGATTAGCATCCAAAGAGTTGCACTTAAACCGGCCAATATCGCCTGGATGAAGCCTCTGGATGTCTGGACTTAGGTTTTGAACGCTTAAAAATTTCTTCCAGGGTTACCATGGTCGAGTGGGAAAGCCTATGAGAAGTCACTCTTAACCCTGTCAAGATCATGCCCTTTAAAGTTTTATAGTAATGGGGTGAGTTTGTGGGCCCAGGCCTTAAAGAAAACTGTAATACAGGGCCTTTACTGAATAAAATCATGCCAAGTAATGTGTTACTGTTATGGGGTTAGTCTGTGAGCCTGGATGTCTGGATTTAGATTTTGAACGTTTAAAAATTTCTTCCAGGGTAACCATGGTCGAGTGGGAAAGCCTACGAGAAGTCATACTTAAGTCGGCCAAGCTCATGCCCATAATAATGTTGTAGTATTGGGGTGAGTTTGTGGGTCCAGGCCTTTACTGAATAAAATCATGCCCAGTAATGTGTTACTGTTATGGGATTAGTCTGTGAGCCTGGATGTCTGGACGTAGGTTTTGAATGCTCAAAAATTTGTTCCAGGGTTACCATGGTCGAGTGGATAAGAGTCCGAGAAGTCGCACTTAAACCGGCCAATATCGACTGGATGAAGCCCCTGGATGTCTGGACGTAGGTTTTGAATGCTTAAAAATTTCTTCCAGGGTTACCATGGTCGAGTGGGAAAGCCTACGAGAAGTCACTCTTAACCCTGTCAAGATCATGCCCATAAAAGTTTAATAGTAATGGGTTGAATCTGTGGGCCCAGGCCTTTACTGAATAAAATCATGCCCAGTAATGTGTTGCTGTTATGGGGTTTGTCTGTGAACCTGGATGTCTGGATTTAGGTTTTGAACGCTTAAAAATTTCTTCCAGGGTTAATATGGTCGATGGTCGGAAAAGCCTACGAGAAGTCACACTTAACCCGGCCAAGATCATGCCCCTATTAGTGTTATAGTAATGGAGTGAGTTTGTGGGCCCAAGCCTTAAGGAAAACTGTAATACAGGGCCTTTACTGAATAAAATCATGCCCAGTAATGTGTTACTGTTATGGGGTTAGTCTGTGAGCCTGTATGTCTGGAAGTAGGTTTTGAATGCTTGAATATTTCTTCCAGGGTTGCCATTGTTGAGTGGGAAAGACTACGAGAAGTCACACTTAAACCGGCCAAGATCATGCCCATAATAGTGTTATAGTAATGGGGTGAGTCTGTGGGCTCAGGCCTTTACTGAATAAAATAAACCCGACAAAGATCATGCCCTTGAAAGTGTTATAGTACTGGGGTGAGTTTGTGGGCCCAGGCCTTGAAGAAAACTGTAATACAGGGCCTTTAGTGAATAAAATCATGCCCAGTAATGTCTTGCTGTTATGGGGTTAGTCTAGAGCCTGGATATCTGGACGTAGGTTTTGAATGCTCAAATATTTGTTCCAGGGTTACCATGGTCGAGTGGATTAGCATCCAAAGAGTTGCACTTAAACCGGCCAATATCGCCTGGATGAAGCGCCTGGATGAAGCCCCTGGATGTCTGGACTTAGGTGTTGAACGCTTAAAAATTTCTTCCAGGGTTACCATGGTCGAGTGGGAAAGCCTACGAGAAGTCACACTTAACCCGGCCAAGATCACGCCCTTTATAGTGTTATAGTAATGGGGTGGGTCTGTGGGCTCAGGCCTTTACTGAATAAAATAAACCTGACAAAGATCATGCCCTTGAAAGTGTTATAGTACTGGGGTGAGTTTGTGGGATCAGGCCTTGAAGAAAACTGTAATACAGGGCCTTTAGTGAATAAAATCATGCCCAGTAATGTGTTACTGTTATGGGGTTAGTCTGTGAGCCTGGATGTCTGGACCTAGGTTTTGAACGCTTAAAAATTTCTTCCAGGGTTACCATGGTCGAGTGGGAAAGCCTACGAGAAGTCACACTTAACCCGGCCAAGATCACGCCCTTTATAGTGTTATAGTAATGGGGTGGGTCTGTGAGGTCAGGCCTTTACTGAATAAAATAAACCTGACAAAGATCATGCCCTTGAAAGTGCTATAGTACTGGGGTGAGTTTGTGGGCTCAGGCCTTGAAGAAAACTGTAATACAGGGCCTTTAGTGAATAAAATCATGCCCAGTAATGTCTTGCTGTTATGGGGTTAGTCTAGAGCCTGGATATCTGGACGTAGGTTTTGAATGCTCAAATATTTGTTCCAGGGTTACCATGGTCGAGTGGATTAGCATCCAAAGAGTTGAACTTAAACCGGCCAATATCGCCTGGATGAAGCGCCTGGATGAAGCCCCTGGATGTCTGGACTTAGGTGTTGAACGCTTAAAAATTTCTTCCAGGGTTACCATGGTCGAGTGGGAAAGCCTATGAGAAGTCACTCTTAACCCTGTCAAGATCATGCCCTTTAAAGTTTTATAGTAATGGGGTGAGTTTGTGGGCCCAGGCCTTAAAGAAAACTGTAATACAGGGCCTTTACTGAATAAAATCATGTCCAGTAATGTGTTACTGTAATGGGGTTAGTCTGTGAGCCTGGATGTCTGGATTTAGATTTTGAACGTTTAAAAATTTCTTCCAGGGGAACCATGGCCGAGTGGGAAAGCCTACGAGAAGTCACACTTAAGTCGGCCAAGATCATGCCCATAATAATGTTGTAGTATTGGGGTGAGTTTGTGGGTCCAGGCCTTTACTAAATAAAATCATGCCCAGTAATGTGTTACTGTTTTGGGATTAGTCTGTGAGCCTGGATGTCTGGACGTAGGTTTTGAATGCTCAAAAATTTGTTCCAGGGTTACCATGGTCGAATGGATAAGCGTCCGAGAAGTCGCACTTAAACCGGCCAATATCGACTGGATAAAGCGCCTGGATGTCTGGATGTAGGTTTTGAACGCTCAAACATTTGTTACAGGGTTACCATGGTCGAGTGGATTAGTGTCCGAGAAGTCGCACTTAAACCGGGCAATATCGCCTGGATGTCTGGACTTAGGTTTTGAACGCTTAAAAATTTCTTCCAGGGTTACAATGGTCGAGTGGGAAAGCCTACGAGAAGTCACACTTAACCCGTCCAAGATCATGCCCCTATTAGTGTTATAGTAATGGAGTGAGTTTGTGGGCCCAAGCCTTAAGGAAAACTGTAATACAGGGCCTCTGAATAAAATCATGCCCAGTAATGTGTTACTGTTATGGGGTTAGTCTGTGAGCCTGGATGTCTGGACCTAGGTTTTGAATGCTTAAAAATTTCTTCCAGGGTTAACATGGTCGAGTGGGAAAGCCTACGAGAAGTCACACTTAACCCGGCCAAGATCACGCCCTTTATAGTGTTATAGTAATGGGGTGAGTCTGTGGGCTCAGGCCTTTACTGAATAAAATAAACCCGACAAAGATCATGCCCTGAAAGTGTTATAGTATTGGGGTGAGTTTGTGGGCCCAGGCCTTGAAGAAAACTGTAATACAGGGCCTTTAGTGAATAAAATCATGCCCAGTAATGTCTTGCTGTTATGGGGTTAGTCTAGAGCCTGGATATCTGGACGTAGGTTTTGAATGCTCAAATATTTGTTCCAGGGTTACCATGGTCGAGTGGATTAGCATCCAAAGAGTTGCACTTAAACCGGCCAATATTGACTGGATGAAGCGCCTGGATGAAGCCTCTGGATGTCTGGACTTAGGTGTTGAACGCTTAAAAATTTCTTCCAGGGTTAATATGGTCGAGTGGGAAAGCCTACGAGAAGTCACACTTAACCCGGCCAAGATCATGCCCCTATTAGTGTTCTAGTAATGGAGTGAGTTTGTGGGCCCAAGCCTTAAGGAAAACTGTAATACAGGGCCTTTACTGAATAAAATCATGCCCAGTAATGTGTTCCTGTTATGGGGTTAGTCTGTGAGCCTGGATGTCTGGACGTAGGTTTTGAATGCTCAAAAATTTGTTCCAGGGTTACCATGGTCGAGTGGATTAGCATCCAAAGAGTTGCACTTAAACCGCCAATATCGCCTGGATGAAGCTTCTGGATGTCTGGACTTAGGTTTTGAACGCTTAAAAATTTCTTCCAGGGTTACCATGGTCGAGTGGGGAAAGCCTACGAGAAGTCACACTTAACTTAACTCACCAAGATCACGCCATTTATAGTGTCATAGTAATCGGGTGAGTCTGTGGGCCCAGGCCTTTACTGAATAAAAAAACCCGACAAAGATCATGCCCTTGAAAGTGTTATAGTACTGGGGTGAGTTTGTGGCCCAGGCCTTGAAGAAAACTGTAATACAGGGCCTTTAGTGAATAAAATCATGCCCAGTAATGTCTTGCTGTTATGGGGTTAGTCTAGAGCCTGGATATCTGGACGTAGGTTTTGAATGCTCAAATATTTGTTCCAGGGTTACCATGGTCGAGTGGATTAGCATCCAAAGAGTTGCACTTAAACCGGCCAATATCGCCTGGATGAAGCGCCTGGAGGAAGCCCCTGGATGTCTGGACTTAGGTTTTGAACGCTTAAAAATTTCTTCCAGGGTTACCATGGTCGAGTGGGAAAGCCTATGAGAAGTCACTCTTAACCCTGTCAAGATCATGCCCTTTAAAGTTTTATAGTAATGGGGTGAGTTTGTGGGCCCAGGCCTTAAAGAAAACTGTAATACAGGGCCTTTACTGAATAAAATCATGCCCAGTAATGTGTTACTGTTATGGGGTTAGTCTGTGAGCCTGGATGTCTGGATTTAGATTTTGAACGTTTAAAAATTTCTTCCAGGGTAACCATGGTCGAGTGGGAAAGCCTACGAGAAGACACACTTAAGTCGGGCAAGATCATGCCCATAATAATGTTGTAGTATTGGGGTGAGTTTGTGGGTCCAGGCCTTTACTGAATAAAATCATGCCCAGTAATGTGTTACTGTTATGGGGTTAGTCTGTGAGCCTATATGTCTGGACGTAGGTTTTGAAGTCGCACTTAAACCGGCCAATATCGCCTGGATGAAGTGCCTGGATGAAGCCCCTGGATGTTGGACTTAGGTTTTGAATGCTTAAAAATTTCTTCCAGGGTTACCATGGTCGAGTGGGAAAGCCTACGAGAAGTCAGACTTAAGTCGGCCAAGATCATGCCCATAATAATGTTGTAGTATTGGGGTGAGTTTGTGGGTCCAGGCCTTTACTGAAGAAAATCATGCCCAGTAATGTGTTACTGTTATGGGATTAGTCTGTGAGCCTGGATGTCTGGACGTAGGTTTTGAATGCTCAAAAATTTGTTCCAGGGTTACCATTGTCGAGTGCATAAGCGTCCGAGAAGTCGCACTTGAACCGGACAATATCGGCTGGATGTCTGGACTTAGGTTTTGAACACTTAAAAATTTCTTCCAGGGTTACCATGGTCGAGTGGGAAAGCCTACGAGAAGTCACTCTTAACCCTGTTAAGATCATGCCCGTAAAAGTTTAATAGTAATGGGTTGAATCTGTGGGCCCAGGCCTTTACTGAATAAAATCATGCCCAGTAATGTGTTGCTGTTATGGGGTTTGTCTGTGAGCCTGGATGTCTGGATTTAGGTTTTGAACGCTTAAAAATTTCTTCCAGGGTTAATATGGTAGAGTGGGAAAGCCTACGAGAAGTCACACTTAACCCGGCCAAGATCATGCCCCTATTAGTGTTATAGTAATGGAGTGAGTTTGTGGGCCCAAGCCTTAAGGAAAACTGTAATACAGGGCCTTTACTGAATAAAATCATGCCCAGTAATGTGTTACTGTTATGGGGTTAGTCTGTGAGCCTGGATGTCTGGACCTAGGTTTTGAACGCTTAAAAATATCTTCCAGGGTTACCATGGTCGAGTGGGAAAGCCTACGAGAAGTCACACTTAACCCGGCCAAGATCACGCCCTTTATAGTGTCATAGTAATCGGGTGAGTCTGTGGGCTCAGGCCTTTACTGAATAAAATAAACCCGACAAAGATCATGCCCTTGAAAGTGTTATAGTACTGGGGTGAGTTTGTGGGCCCAGGCCTTGAAGAAAACTGTAATACAGGGCCTTTAGTGAATAAAATCATGCCCAGTAATGTCTTGCTGTTATGGGGTTAGTCTAGAGCCTGGATATCTGGACGTAGGTTTTGAATGCTCAAATATTTGTTCCAGGGTTACCATGGTCGAGTGGATTAGCATCCAAAGAGTTGCATTTAAACCGGCCAATATTGCCTGGATGAAGCGCCTGGATGAAGCCTCTGGATGTCTGGACTTAGGTTTTGAACGCTTAAAAATTTCTTCCAGGGTTACCATGGTCGAGTGGGAAAGCCTATGAGAAGTCACTCTTAACCCTGTCAAGATCATGCCCTTTAAAGTTTTATAGTAATTGGGTGAGTTTGTGGGCCCAGGCCTTAAAGAAAACTGTAATACAGGTCCTTTACTGAA
Source organism: Puntigrus tetrazona (assembly GCF_018831695.1). Taxonomy (NCBI): domain Eukaryota; kingdom Metazoa; phylum Chordata; class Actinopteri; order Cypriniformes; family Cyprinidae; genus Puntigrus; species Puntigrus tetrazona. The sequence goes on from NW_025048628.1 coordinate 424,896, forward strand.
TAAAATCATGCCCAGTAATGTGTTACTGTTATGGGGTTAGTCTGTGAGCCTGGATGTCTGGATTTAGATTTTGAACGTTTAAAAATTTCTTCCAGGGTAACCATGGTCGAGTGGGAAAGCCTACGAGAAGTCACACTTAAGTCGGCCAAGATCATGCCCATAATAATGTTGTAGTATTGGGGTGAGTTTGTGGGTCCAGGCCTTTACTGAATAAAATCATGCCCAGTAATGTGTTACTGTTATGGGATTAGTCTGTGAGCCTGGATGTCTGGACGTAGGTTTTGAATGCTCAAAAATTTGTTCCAGGGTTACCATGGTCGAGTAGATAAGCGTCCGAGAAGTCGCACTTAAACCAGCCAATATCGACTGGATGAAGCGCTTTGATGAAGCCTCTGGATGTCTGGACTTAGGTTTTTAACGCTTAAAAATTTCTTCCAGAGTTACCATGTTCGAGTGGGAAAGCCTATGAGAAGTCACTCTTAACCCTGTCAAGATCATGCCCTTTAAAGTTTTATAGTAATGGGGTGAGTTTGTGGGCCCAGGACTTAAAGAAAACTGTAATACAGGGCCTTTACTGAATAAAATCATGCCCAGTAATGTGTTACTGTTATGGGGTTAGTCTGTGAGCCTGGATGTCTGGATTTAGATTTTGAACGTTTAAAAATTTCTTCCAGGGGAACCATGGTCGAGTGGGAAAGCCTACGAGAAGTCACACTTAAGTCGGCCAAGATCATGCCCATAATATTGTTGTAGTATTGGGGTGAGTTTGTGGGTCCAGGCCTTTACTAAATAAAATCATGCCCAGTAATGTGTTACTGTTATGGGGTTAGTCTGTGAGCCTGGATGTCTGGATTTAGATTTTGAACGTTTAAAAATTTCTTCCAGGGGAACCATGGTCGAGTGGGAAAGCCTACGAGAAGTCACACTTAAGTCGGCCAAGATCATGCCCATAATAATGTTGTAGTATTGGGGTGAGTTTGTGGGTCCAGGCCTTTACTAAATAAAATCATGCCCAGTAATGTGTTACTGTTATGGGATTAGTCTGTGAGCCTGGATGTCTGGACATAGGTTTTGAATGCTCAAAAATTTGTTCCAGGGTTACCATGGTCGAGTGGATAAGCGTCCGAGAAGTCGCACTTAAACCGGACAATATCGACTGGATGAAGTGCCTGGATGTCTGGATGTAGGTTTTGAACGCTCAAACATTTGTTACAGGGTTACCATGGTCGAGTGGATTAGCGTCCGAGAAGTCGCACTTAAACCGGACAATATCGCCTGGATGTCTGGACTTAGGTTTTGAACGCTTAAAAATTTCTTCCAGGGTTACCATGGTCGAGTGGGAAAGCCTACGAGAAGTCACTCTTAACCCTGTCAAGATCATGCCCTTTAAAGTTTTATAGTAATGGGGTGAGTTTGTGGGCCCAGGACTTAAAGAAAACTGTAATACAGGGCCTTTACTGAATAAAATCATGCCCAGTAATGTGTTACTGTTATGGGGTTAGTCTGTGAGCCTGGATGTCTGGATTTAGATTTTGAACGTTTAAAAATTTCTTCCAGGGTAACCATGGTCGAGTGGGAAAGCCTACGAGAAGTCACACTTAAGTCGGCCAAGATCATGCCCATAATAATGTTGTAGTATTGGGGTGAGTTTGTGGGTCCAGGCCTTTACTGAATAAAATCATGCCCAGTAATGTGTTACTGTTATGGGATTAGTCTGTGAGCCTGGATGTCTGGACGTAGGTTTTGAATGCTCAAAAATTTGTTCCAGGGTTACCATGGTCGAGTAGATAAGCGTCCGAGAAGTCTCACTTAAACCGGCCAATATCGACTGGATGAAGCGCTCTGATGAAGCCTCTGGATGTCTGGACTTAGGTTTTGAACGCTTAAAAATTTCTTCCAGAGTTACCATGTTCGAGTGGGAAAGCCTATGAGAAGTCACTCTTAACCCTGTCAAGATCATGCCCTTTAAAGTTTTATAGTAATGGGGTGAGTTTGTGGGCCCAGGACTTAAAGAAAACTGTAATACAGGGCCTTTACTGAATAAAATCATGCCCAGTAATGTGTTACTGTTATGGGGTTAGTCTGTGAGCCTGGATGTCTGGATTTAGATTTTGAACGTTTAAAAATTTCTTCCAGGGGAACCATGGTCGAGTGGGAAAGCCTACGAGAAGTCACACTTAAGTCGGCCAAGATCATGCCCATAATAATGTTGTAGTATTGGGGTGAGTTTGTGGGTCCAGGCCTTTACTAAATAAAATCATGCCCAGTAATGTGTTACTGTTATGGGATTAGTCTGTGAGCCTGGATGTCTGGATTTAGATTTTGAACGTTTAAAAATTTCTTCCAGGGGAACCATGGTCGAGTGGGAAAGCCTACGAGAAGTCACACTTAAGTCGGCCAAGATCATGCCCATAATATTGTTGTAGTATTGGGGTGAGTTTGTGGGTCCAGGCCTTTACTAAATAAAATCATGCCCAGTAATGTGTTACTGTTATGGGGTTAGTCTGTGAGCCTGGATGTCTGGATTTAGATTTTGAACGTTTAAAAATTTCTTCCAGGGGAACCATGGTCGAGTGGGAAAGCCTACGAGAAGTCACACTTAAGTCGGCCAAGATCATGCCCATAATAATGTTGTATATTTGGGGTGAGTTTGTGGGTCCAGGCCTTTACTGAATAAAATCATGCCCAGTAATGTGTTACTGTTATGGGATTAGTCTGTGAGCCTGGATGTCTGGACATAGGTTTTGAATGCTCAAAAATTTGTTCCAGGGTTACCATGGTTGAGTGGATTAGCATCCGAGAAGTCGCACTTAAACCGGCCAATATCGCCTGGATGAAACGCCTGGATGAAGCCCCTGGATGTCTGGACTTAGGTTTTGAAGTCACACTTAACCCGTCCAAGATCATGCCCCTATTAGTGTTATAGTAAAGGAGTGAGTTTGTGGGCCCAAGCCTTAAAGAAAACTGTAATACAGGGCCTTTACTGAATAAAATCATGCCCAGTAATGTCTTGCTGTCATGGGGTTAGTCTGTGAGCCTGTATGTCTGGACGTAGGTTTTGAATGCTTGAATATTTCTTCCAGGGTTGCCATTGTTGAGTGGGAAAGACTACGAGAAGTCACACTTAAACCTGCCAAGATCATGCCCATAATAGTGTTATAGTAATGGGGTGAGTCTGTGTGCTCAGGCCTTTACTGAATAAAATAAACCCGACAAAGATCATGCCCTTGAAAGTGTTATAGTACTGGGGTGAGTTTGTGGGCCCATGCCTTGAAGAAAACTGTAATACAGGGCCTTTAGTGAATAAAATCATGCCCAGTAATGTCTTGCTGTTATGGGGTTAGTCTTAAGCCTGGATATCTGGACGTAGGTTTGGAATGCTCAAATATTTGTTCCAGGGTTACCATGGTTGAGTGGATTAGCATCCGGGAAGTCGCACTTAAACCGGCCAATATCGCCTGGATGAAGTGCCTGGATGAAGCCCCTGGATGTCTAGACTTAGGTTTTGAATGCTAAAAAATTTCTTCCAGGGTTACCATGGTCGAGTGGGAAAGCCTACGAGAAGTCAGACTTAAGTCGGCCAAGATCATGCCCATAATAATGTTGTAGTATTGGGGTGAGTTTGTGGGTCCAGGCCTTTACTGAAGAAAATCATGCCCAGTAATGTGTTACTGTTATGGGATTAGTCTGTGAGCCTGGATGTCTGGACGTAGGTTTTGAATGCTCAAAAATTTGTTCCAGGGTTGCCATGGTCAAATGGATAAGCGTCCGAGAAGTCGCACTTAAACCGGCCATTATCGACTGAATGAAGCTCCTGGATGTCTGGATGTAGGTTTTGAATGCTCAAACATTTGTTACAGGGTTACCATGGTCGAGTGGATTAGCGTCCGAGAAGTCGCACTTAAACCGGACAATATCGCCTGGATGTCTGGACTTAGGTTTTGAACACTTAAAAATTTCTTCCAGGGTTACCATGGTCGAGTGGGAAAGTCTACGAGAAGGCACTCTTAACCCTGTCAAGCTCATGCCCATAAAAGTTTAATAGTAATGGGTTGAATCTGTGGGCCCAGGCCCTTACTGAATAAATTCATGCCCAGTAATGTGTTGCTGTTATGGGGTTTGTCTGTGAGCCTGGATGTCTGGATTTAGGTTTTGAACGCTTAAAAATTTCTTTCAGGGTTAATATTGTCGAGTGGGAAAGCCTACGAAAAGTCACACTTAACCCGGCCAAGATCATGCCCCTATTAGTGTTATAGTAATGGAGTGAGTTTGTGGGCCCAAGCCTTAAGGAAAACTGTAATACAGGGCCTTTACTGAATAAAATCATGCCCAGTAATGTGTTACTGTTATGGGGTTAGTCTGTGAGCCTGTATGTCTGGACGTAGGTTTTGAATGCTTGAATATTTCTTCCAGGGTTGCCATTGTTGAGTGGGAAAGACTACGAGAAGTCACACTTAAACCGGCCAATATCGCCTGGATGAAGCCCCTGGATGTCTGGACTTAGGTTTTGAACGCTTAAAAAGTTCTTCCAGGGTTACCATGGTCGAGTGGGAAAGCCTATGAGAAGTCACTCTTAACCCTGTCAAGATAATGCCCTTTAAAGTTTTATAGTAATGGGGTGAGTTTGTGGGCCCAGGCCTTAAAGAAAAATGTAATACAGGGCCTTTACTGAATAAAATCATGCCCAGTAATGTGTTACTGTTATGGGGTTAGTCAGTTTGTGGGTCCAGGCCTTTACTGAATAAAATCATGCCCAGTAATGTGTTACTGTTATGGGATTAGTCTGTGAGCCTGGATGTCTGGACGTAGGTTTTGAATGCTCAAAAATTTGTTCCAGGGTTACCATGGTCGAGTGGATAAGCATCTGAGAAGTCGCACTTAAATCGGCCAATATCGACTGGATGAAGCGCCTGGATGTCTGGATGTAGGTTTTGAACGCTCAAACATTTGTTACAGGGTTACCATGTTCGAGTGGATTAGCGTCCGAGAAGTCGCACTCAAACCGGACAATATCGCCTGGATGTCTGGACTTAGGTTTTGAACGCTTAAAAATTTCTTCCAGGGTTACCATGGTCGAGCGGGAAAGCCTACGAGAAGTCACTCTTAACTCTGTCAAACTCATGCCCATAAAAGTTTAATAGTAATGGGTTGAATCTGTGGGCCCAGGCCTTTACTGAATAAATTCATGCCCAGTAATGTGTTGCTGTTATGGGGTTTGTCTGTGATCCTGGATGTCTGGATTTAGGTTTTGAACGCTTAAAAATTTCTTCCATGGTTAATATGGTCGAGTGGGAAAGCCTACGAGAAGTCACACTTAACCCGGCCAAGATCATGCCCCTATTAGTGTTATAGTAATGGAGTGAGTTTGTGGGCCCAAGCCTTAAGGAAAACTGTAATACAGGGCCTTTACTGAATAAAATCATGCCCAGTAATGTGTTACTGTTATGGGGTTAGTCTGTGAGCCTGGATGTCTGGACGTAGGTTTTGAATGCTCAAAAATTTGTTCCAGGGTTACCATGGTTGAGTGGATTAGCATTCGAGAAGTCGCACTTAAACCGCCAATATCGCCTGGATGAAGCGCCTGGATGAAGCCCCTGGATGTCTGGACTTAGGTTTTGAATGCTTAAAAATTTTTTCCAGGGTTACCATGGTCGAGTGGGAAAGCCTATGAGAAGTCACTCTTAACCCTGTCAAAATCATGCCCTTTAAAGTTTTATAGTAATGGAGTGAGTTTGTGGGCCCAGACCTTAAAGAAAACTGTAATACAGGGCCTTTACTGAATAAAATCATGCCCAGTAATGTGTTACTGTTATGGGATTAGTCTGTAAGCCTGGATGTCTGGACGTAGGTTTTGAATGCTCAAAAATTTGTTCCAGGGTTACCATGGTCGAGTGGATAAGCGTCCGAGAAGTCGCACTTAAACCGGCCAATATCGACTGGATGAAGCGTCTGGATGTCTGGATTTAGGTTTTGAACGCTCAAACATATGTTACAGGGTTACCATGGTCGAGTGGATTAGCGTCCGAGAAGTCACTTTTTAACCCTGTCAAGATCATGCCCATAAAAGTTTAATAGTAATGGGTTGAATCTGTGGGTCCAGGCCTTTACTGAATAAAATCATGCCCAGTAATATGTTACTGTTATGGGATTAGTCTGTGAGCCTGGATGTCTGGACGTAGGTTTTGAATGCTCAAAAATTTGTTTCAGCGTTACCATGGTTGAGTGGATTAGCATCCGAGAAGTCGCACTTAAACCGGCCAATATCGCCTGGACAAAGCGCCTGGATGAAGCCCCTGGATGTCTGGACTTAGGTTTTGAATGCTTAAAAATTTCTTCCATTGTTACCATGGTCGAGTGGGAAAGCCTACGAGAAGTCACTCTTAACCCTGTCAAGATCATGCCCATAAAAGTTTAATAGTAATGGGTTGAATCTGTGGGCCCAGGCCTTTACTGAATAAAATTATGCCCAGTAATGTGTTGCTGTTATGGGGTTTGTCTGTGAGCCTGGATGTCTGGATTTAGGTTTTGAACGCTTAAAAATTTCTTCCAGGGTTAATATGGTCGACTGGGAAAGCCTACGAGAAGTCACACTTAACCCGGCCAAGATCATGCCCCTATTAGTGTTATAGTAATGGAGTGAGTTTGTGGGCCCAAGCCTTAAGGAAAACTGTAATACAGGGCGTTTACTGAATAAAATCATGCCCAGTAATGTGTTACTGTTATGGGGTTAGTCTGTGAGCCTGGATGTCTGGACCTAGGTTTTGAACGCTTAAAAATTTCTTCCAGGGTTACCATGGTCGAGTGGGAAAGCCTACGAGAAGTCACACTTAACACGGCCAAGATCACGCCCTTTATAGTGTTATAGTAATGGGGTGAGTCTGTGGGCTCAGGCCTTTACTGAATAAAATAAACCCGACAAAGATCATGCCCTTTGAAAGTGTTATAGTACTGGGGTGAGTTTGTGGGCCCAGGCCTTGAAGAAAACTGTAATACAGGGCCTTTAGTGAATAAAATCATGCCCAGTAATGTCTTGCTGTTATGGGGTTAGTCTAGAGCCTGGATATCTGGACGTAGGTTTTGAATGCTCAAATATTTGTTCCAGGGTTACCATGGTCGAGTGGATTAGCATCCAAAGAGTTGCACTTAAACCGGCCAATATCGACTGGATGAAGCGCCTGGATGAAGCCCCTGGATGTCTGGACTTAGGTTTTGAATGCTTAAAAATGTCTTCCAGGGTTACCATGGTCGAGTGGGAAAGCCTATGAGAAGTCACTCTTAACCCTGTCAAGATCATGCCCTTTAAAGTTTTATAGTAATGGGGTGAGTTTGTGGGCCCAGACCTTAAAGAAAACTGTAATACAGGGCCTTTACTGAATAAAATCATGCCCAGTAATGTGTTACTGTTATGGGGTTAGTCTGTGAGCCTGGATTTAGGTTTTGAACGTCAAAAAATTTATTCTAGGGTTAACATGGTCAATTGGGAAAGCCTACGAGAAGTCACACTTAACCCAGCCAAGATCATGCCCCTAATAGTGTTATAGTAATGCAGTGAGTTTGTGGGCCCAAGCCTTAAAGAAAACTGTAATACAGGGCCTTTACTGAATAAAATCATGCCCAGTAATGTGCTACTGTTATGGGGTTAGTCTGTGAGCCTGCATGTCTGGACGTAGGTTTTGAATGCTTGAAAATTTCTTCCAGGGTTACCATTGTTGAGTGGGAAAGACTATTAGAAGTCACACTTAAACCGGCCAAGAACATGCCCATAATAGTGTTATAGTAATGGGGTGAGTCTGTGGGTCCAGGCCTTAAAGAGAGCTGTAATACAGGGCCATTAGTGAATCAAATCTTGCCCAGTAATCTGTTACTGTTATGGGGTCAGTCTATGAGCCTGGATGTCTGGATTTAGGTTTTGAATGCTTAAAAAATTCTTCCAGGGTTACCTTGGTCGAGTGGGAAAGCCTACGAGAAGTCACACTTAACCCGACCAAGATCATGCCCATAAAACTGTGATAGTAGTTGGGTGAGTTTGTGGGCTCAGGCCTTTACTGAATAAGGTCATGCCCAGTAATTTGTTACTGTTATAGGGTTAGTCTGTGAGGCTGGATGTCTGGACGTAGGTTTTGAATGCTTCAATATTTCTTCCAGGGTTACCATGGTCGAGTGGGAAAGCCTACGAGAAGTCACACTTAAGTCGGCCAAGATCATGCCCGTTATAGTAATGGGGTGAGTCTGTGGGCCCAGGCCTTTTATTGAATAAAATCATGCCCAGTAAAGTGTTACTGTTATGGTGTTAGTCTGTGAGCATGGATGTCTGGATTTAGGTTTTGAATGATTCAATATTTCTTCCAGGGTTACCATGGTCGAGGGGGAAAGCCTACGAGAAGTCACACTTAAGTCGACCAAGATCATGCCCATAATAGTGTTGTAATAATGGGGTGAGTTTGTGGGCCCAGGCCTTTACTGAATAAAATCATGCCCAGTAATGTGTTACTGTTATGGGGTTAGTCTGTGAGCCTGGATGTCTGGATTTAGGTTTTGAACGCTTAAAAATTTGTTCCAGGGTTACCATGGTCGAGTGGGAAAGCCTACGAGAAGTCACACTTAACCCGGCCAAGATCATTTCCATAAAAGTTTTATAGTAGTGGGGTGAGGCTGTTGGCCCAGGCCTTTACTGAATAAAATCATGCCCAGTAATGTGTTACTGATAAGGGATTAGTCTGTGTGCTTAGATGCCTGCAACATAGGTTTTGAATGCTTAAAATTTTCTTCCAGGGATACCATTGTCGAGTAAGAAAGCCTACGAGAAGTCACACTTAACCCGGCCAAGATCATGCCCATAACAGTGTTATAGTAATTGGTTGAGTTTCTGGTCCCAGGCCTTTACTGAATAAAGTCATACGCAGTAATGTGTAGCTGTTATGGGGTTAATCTGTGAGCCTGGATGTCTGGACGTAGGTTTTGAATGCTCAATTATTTGTTCCAGGGTTACCATGGTCGAGTGGGAAAGCCTACGAGAAGTCACACTTAACCCGGCCAAGATCATGCCCATGAAATTGTTATAGTAATGGGGTGAGTTTGTGGGTCGAGGCCTTAAAGAAAGCTGTAATACAGGGCCTTTACTGAATAAAATCATGCCCAGTAATGTGTTACTGTTATGGGGTTAGTCTGTGAGCATGGATGTCTGGATTTAGGTTTTGAACGCTTAAAAGTTTTTTCAAGTGTTACCATGGTCGATTGGGAAAGCCTATGAGAAGTCACACATAACCCGGCCGAGATCATGCCCATAAAAGTGTTATAGTAATGGGAAGAGTCTGTGGGCCCAGGCCATTACTGAATAAAATCATGCCCAGTAAAGTGTTCCTGTTATGGGATCAGTCTGTGAGCCTGGATGTCTGGACAAACGTTTTGAACGCTCAAATATTTGTTCCAGGGTTACCATGGTCGTGTGGGAAAATCTACGAGAAGTCACACTTAACCCGGCCAAGATCATGCCCATGAAATTGTTATAGTAATGGGGTGAGTTTGTGGGTCGAGGCCTTAAAGAAAGCTGTAATACAGGGCCTTTACTGAATAAAATCATGCCCAGTAATGTGTTACTGTTATGGGGTTAGTCTGTGAGCATGGATGTCTGGATTTAGGTTTTGAACGCTTAAAAGTTTTTTCAAGTGTTACCATGGTCGATTGGGAAAGCCTATGAGAAGTCACACATAACCCGGCCGAGATCATGCCCATAAAAGTGTTATAGTAATGGGAAGAGTCTGTGGGCCCAGGCCATTACTGAATAAAATCATGCCCAGTAAAGTGTTCCTGTTATGGGATCAGTCTGTGAGCCTGGATGTCTGGACAAACGTTTTGAACGCTCAAATATTTGTTCCAGGGTTACCATGGTCGTGTGGGAAAATCTACGAGAAGTCACACTTAACCCGCCAAGATCATGCCCATGAAATTGTTATAGTAATGGGGTGAGTTTGTGGGTCGAGGCCTTAAAGAAAGCTGTAATACAGGGCCTTTACTGAATAAAATCATGCCCAGTAATGTGTTACTGTTATGGGGTTAGTCTGTGAGCATGGATGTCTGGATTTAGGTTTTGAACGCTTAAAAGTTTTTTCAAGTGTTACCATGGTCGATTGGGAAAGCCTATGAGAAGTCACACATAACCCGGCCGAGATCATGCCCATAAAAGTGTTATAGTAATGGGAAGAGTCTGTGGGCCCAGGCCTTTACTGAATAAAATCATGCCCAGTAATATGTTACTGTTATGGGGTTAGTCTGTGAGCCTGGATGTCTGGATTTAGGTTTTGAATGCTTCAATATTTCTTCCAGGGTTACCATGGTTGAGTGGGAAAACCTACAAGAAGTCACACTAAACCCGGCCAAGATCATGCCCATGAAAATGTTATAGTAATGGGGTGAGTTTGGTGGCCCATGCCTTAAAGAAAACTGTAATACAGGGCCTTTACTGAATAAAATCATGTCCAGTAATGTCTTGTTGTTATGGGGATAGTCTTGATCCTGGATATCTGGATTTAGTTTTTGAAATGTTAAAAATTTCTTCCAGGGTTACCATGGTCGAGTGGGAAAGCATACGAGAAGTCACACTTAACCCGGCCAAGATCATGCCCATAATAGTGTTATAGTAATGGGGTAAGTCTGTGGGTCCAGGCCTTTACTGAATAAAATCATGCCCAGTAATGTGTTACTGTTATGGGGTTAGTCTCTGAGCCTGGATGTCTGGATTTAGGTTTTGTATACTTCAATATTTCTTCCAGGGTTACCATGGTCGAGTGGGAAAACCTACGAGAAGTCACACTTAACTCGGCCAAGATCATGCCCATGAAAGTGTTATAGTAATGGGGTGAGTTTGTGTGCCCAGGCCTTAAAGAAAACTGTAATACTGGGCCTTTAGTGAATAAAATCATGACCAATAATGTCTTGCTGTTATGGGGTTAGTCTTGAGCCTGGATATCTGGACTTAGTTTTTGAAATGTTAAAAATTTCTTCCAGGGTTACCGTGGTTGAGTGGGAAAGCCTAAGAGAAGTCACACTTAACCCAGCCAAGATCATGCCCATAAAATTGTTACAGTAATGGGGTGAGTTTGTGGGCCCAGGCCTTTACTGAATAAAGTCGTGCCCAGTAATGTGTTACTTTTATAGGGTTAGTCTGTGAGGCTGGATGTCTGGACGTAGGTTTTGAATGCTTAAAAGGTTCTTCCAGGGTTACCATGGTCGAGTAAGAAAGCCTAAGAGAAGTCACACTTACGTCGGCCAAGATCATGCCCCATAAAAGTGTAGTAGTAATGGGTTGAGTTTCTGGGCCCAGGCCTTTACTGAATAAAGTCACATGCAGTAATGTGTTACTGTTATGGGATTAGTCTGTGAGCCTGGATGTCTGGACGTAGGTTTTGAACGCTCAATTATTTGTTCCAGGGTTACCATGGTTGAGTGGGAAAGCCTACGAGAAGTCACACTTACGTCGGCCAAGATCATGCCCATAATAGTGTTGTGGTAATAGGGTGAGATTGTGGGCCCAGGCCTTTCCTGAATAAAATCATGCCCAGTAATGTGTTACTGTTATGGGATCAGTCTGTGAGCCTGGATGTGTGGACAAAGGTTTTGAACGCTCAAATATTTGTTCCAGGGTTACCATGGTCGTGTGGGAAAACCTACGAGAAGTCACACTTAACCCGGCCAAGATCATGCCCATGAAAGTGTTATAGTAATGGGGTGAGTTTGTGGGTCGAGGCCTTAAAGAAAGCTGTAATACAGGGCCTTTACTGAATAAAATCATGCCCAGTAATGTGTTCCTGTTATGGGATTAGTCTGTGAGACTGGATGTCTGGACAAAGGTTTTGAACGCTCAAATATTTGTTCCAGGGTTACCATGGTCGTGTGGGGAAAACCTCACGAGAAGTCACACTTAACCCGCCAAGATCATGCCCATGAAAGTGTTATAGTAATGGGGTGAGTCTGTGGGTCCAGGCTTCAAAGAAAGCTGTAATACAGCGCCTTTAGTGAATAAAATCATGCCCAGTAATGTGTTCCTGTTATGGGATTAGTCTGTGAGCCTGGATGTCTGGACAAAGGTTTTGAACGCTCAAATATTTGTTCCAGGGTTACCATGGTCGTGTGGGAAAACCTACGAGAAGTCACACTTAACCCGCCAAGATCATGCCCATGAAATTGTTATAGTAATAGGGTGAGTCTCTGGTTTGAGGCCTTAAAGAAAGCTGTAATACAGGACCTTTAGTGAATAAAATCATGCCCAGTAATGTGTTACTGTTATGGGGTTAGTCTGTGAGCCTGGATGTCTGGATTTAGGTTTTGAACGCTTTAAAATTTCTTCCAGTGTTACCATGGTCGAGTGGGAAAACTCTACGAGAAGACACACTTAACTCGCCAAGATCATGCCCGTGAAAGTGTTATAGTAATGGGGTGAATCTGTGGGCCCAGGCCTTCACTGAATAAAGTCATGCCCAGTAATGTGTTACTTTTATGGGGTTACTCTGTGAGCCTGGATGTCTGGATTTAGGTTTTGAACGCTTAAAAATTTCTTCCAGGGTTAATATGGTCGAGTGGGACAGCCTACGAGAAGTCAGACTTAACCTGGCCAAGATCATGCCCCTAATAGTGTTATAGTAATGGAGTGAGTCTGTAGGCCCAGGCCTTTACTGAATAAAATCATGCCCAGTAATGTGTTACTAGTCTGTGAGGCTGGATGTCTGGACGTAGGTTTTGAATGCTTAAAAGTTTCTTCCAGGGTTACTATGGTCGAGTAAGAAAGCCTGCGAGAAGTCACACTTAACCCGGCCAAGATCATGCCCATAAAACCGTTATAGTAATGGGTTGAGTTTCTGGGCCCAGGCCTTTACTGAATAAAGTCATACGCAGTAATGTGTAGCTGTTATGGGGTTAGTCTGTGAGCCTGGATGTCTGGATGTAGGTTTTGAACGCTCAAACATTTGTTCCAGGGTTACCATGGTCGAGTGGGAAAGCCTACGAGAAGTTACACTTAACCCGGCCAAGATCATGCCCATAAAATTGTTGTAGTAATGGGGTGAGTTTGTTTGCCCAGGCCTTTACTGAAAAAAAATCATGCCCAGTAATGTGTTACTGTTATGGTATTAGTCTGCGAGCCTTGATGTCTGGACGTAGGTTTTGAACGCTCAAATATTTGTTCCTGGGTTACCATGGTCAAGTGGAAAAGCGTCCGAGAAGTCGCGCTTAAACTGGCCAATATCGCCTGGATGAAGCGCCTGAATGTCTGGACTTAGGTTTTGAACGCTTAAAAATTTCTTCCATGGCTACCATGGTGGAGTGGGAAAGCCTACGAGAAGTCACACTTAACCCGGCCAAGATCATGACCATAAAAGTGTTATAGTAATAGGTTGAGTCTATAAGCCCAGGCCTTTACTGAATAAAGTCATACGCAGTCATGTGTAGCTGTTATGGGGTTAGTCTTGAGCCTGGATATCTGGACTTAGTTTTTGAAATGTTAAAATTTTTTTCCAGGGTTACCATGGTTGAGTGGGAAAGCTTACGAGAAGTCACACTTAACCCGGCCAAGATCATTCCCATAACTGTGTTATAGTAATGGGGTGAGTCTGTGGGCCCAGGCCTTTACTGAATAAAATCATGCCCAGTAATGTGTTACTGTTATGGGGTTAATCTGTGAGCCCGGATGTCTGGATTTAGGTTTTGAACGCTTAAAAATTTCTTCCATGGTTAATATGGTCGAGTGGGACAGCCTACGAGAAGTCAGACGTAACTCGGCCAATATCATGCCCATGATAGTGTTATAGTAATGGAGTGAGTCTGTAGGCCCAGGCCTTTACTGAATAAAATCATGCCCAGTAATGTGTCTGTGATCCTGGATGTCTGGATTTAGGTTTTGAATGCTTCAATATTTTTTCCAGGGTTACCATGGTCGAGTGGGAAAACCTACGAGAAGTCACACTTAACCCGGCCAAGCTCATGCCCATGAAAGTTTTATAGTAATGGGGAGAGTCTGTGGGTCGAGGCATTAAAGAAAGCTGTAATACAGGACCTTTAATGAATAAAATCATGCCCTGTAATGTGTTACTTTTAAAGGGTTAGTCTGTGAGGCTGGATGTCTGGACGTAGGTTTTGAATGCTTAAAAGGTTCTTCCAGGGTTACCATGGTCGAGTAAAAAAGCCTAAGAGATGTCACACTTAACCCGGACAAGATCTTGCCCATAAAAGTGTTATAGTAATGGGGTGAGTTTGTGGGACCAGGCCTTAAAGAAAATTGTAATACAGGGCCTTTACTGAATAAAATCATGCCCAGTAATGTGTTACTGTTATGGGGTTAGTCTGTGAGCCTGGATGTCTGGATTTAGGTTTTGAACGCTTTAAATTTTTTTCCAGTGTTACCATGGTCGAGTGGGAAAATCTACGAGAAGTCACACTTAACCCGGCCAAGATCATGCCCATGAAATTGTTATAGTATTAGGGTGAGTCTCTGGTTTGAGGCCTTAAAGAAAGCTGTAATACAGGACCTTTAGTGAATAAAATCATGCCCAGTAATGTGTTACTGTTATGGGGTTAGTCTGTGAGCCTGGATGTCTGGATTTCGGTTTTGAACGCTTTAAAATTTCTTCCAGTGTTACCATGGTCGAGTGGGAAAACCTACGAGAAGACACACTTAACTCGGCCAAGATCATGCCCATGAAAGTGTTATAGTAATGGGGTGAATCTGTGGGCCCAGGCCTTCACTGAATAAAGTCATGCCCAGTAATGTGTTACAGTTATGGGGTTAGTCTGTGAGCCTGGATGTCTGGATTTAGGTTTTGAACGCTTAAAAATTTCTTCCAGGGTTACCATTGTTGAGGGGGAAAGACTACGAGAAGTCACACTTAAACCGGCCAAGATCATGCGCATAAAAGTGTTATAGTAATGGGTTGAATTTGTGGGCCCAGGCCTTTACTGAATAAAATCATACCCAGTAATGTGTAACTGTTATGGGGTTAGTCTGTGAGCCTGGATGTCTGGACGTAGGTTTTGAACGCTTAAAAATTTCCTCCAGAGTTACCATGGTCGAGTGGGAAAGTGTACAAGAAGACGCACTTAACCCGGACAATATCTCCTGGTTGAAGCGCCTGGATGTCTAGACTTAGGTTTTGAACGCATAAAAATTTCCTCCAGGGTTACCATGGTCGAGTGGGAAAGCGTCCAAGAAATCGCATCTATCTTGGCTAAGATATGTTGGAGGAAGTATCTGAATGTTAGGACTAAGGTTTTGAACGTTTAAAATTTTCCTTCCGGTTGGTAGGATTCAAGTGTGAAAGAGTCCAAAAAGTAGCACTTATCACAGCCAAGATCGGCTAGATGAAGCGCCTGGATGTCTGGACTTAGGTTTAAAACGCTTAAAAAGTTCTTCCAGGATTACCATGGTTGAGTGGGAAACTGTCCAAGAAGTCGAGCTTAACCCGGCCAAGTTCGGCTGGATGTCTGGACTTAGGTTTTGAATGCTTAAAAACTTGTTCCAGGTTTCCCATGGTCGAGTGGGAAAGCGTCCGAGAAGTCGCATTTAACCTGGCCAATAACGACTGGATGAAGCGCCTGGAAGTTTGGGCTTAGGTTTTGAGCGCTTAAAAATTTCTTCCAGGGTTACCATGGTCGAGGGGAAAAGCGTCCGAGAAGTCGCACAATATCGCCTGGATGAAGCGCCTGGATGTCTGGGCTTAGGTAAAAATTTCTTCCAGGGTTACCATGGTCGAGTGGGAAAGAGTCCAAGAAGTACCAACTATCACAGCCAAGATCGGCTAGATGAAGCGTCTGGATATCTGGACTTAGGTTTTGAACGCTTACAAATTTTCGCCAGAGTTACCATGGTCGAGTGGAAAAGCGTCCGAGAAGTTGAATTTAACCCGGTCAATATCACCTGGATGAAGCGCCTGGATGTCTGGGGTTTTGAATGCTTAAAAAATTCTTCCAGGGTGGTGGGAATCGAGTGAAAAAGTCATCCAAGAAGTCGTACGTAACTCGGCCAATATCGTCTGGATTTAGGTTTTAAACGCTTAAAAATTTCCTACAGGGTTACCATGGTCGAGTGGGAAAGTGTACGAGAAGACTCACTTAACCCGGCCAATATTGCCTGGATGAAGCGCTTGGATGTGTGGACTTAAAAATTTCCTCCAGGGTTACCATGGTTGAATGGGAAAGTGTCCGAGAAGTCGCACTTAACCCGGCCAAGATCATGCTCATGAAAGTGTTATAGTAATGGGGTGAGTTTGTGGGCCCAGGCTTTAAAGATAACTGTAATACAGGGCTTTAGTGAATAAAATCATGCCCAGAAATGTGTTGCTGTTATAGGGTTAGTCTGTGAGGCTGGATGTCTGGATGTAGGTTTTGAATTCTTAAAAATTTCTTCCAGGGTTCCCATGGTCGAGTGGGAAAACCTACGAGAAGTCACTTTTAACCCGGCAAGATCATCCCCATGAAAGTGTTATAGTAGTGGGGTGAGTTTGTGGGCCCAGGCCTTAAAGAAAGCTGTAAGACAGGGCCTTTAGTGAATAAAATCATGCCCAGTAATGTCTTGCGGTTATGGGGATAGTCTTGAGCCTGGATATCTGGACTTAGATTTTGAAATGTTAAAAATTTCTTCCAGGGTTACCATGGTCGAGTGGGAAAGCCTACGAGAAGTCACACTTAACCCGGCCAAGGTTATTCCCATAATAGTGTTATAGTAATGGGCTGAGGCCTTTACTGCATAAAATCATTGAGTCTGGATGCCTGGAAACAAATTTTGAATGCTTAAAAAATTTTTCCAGGGTTACCGTGGTTGAGTGGGAAAGCCTACGAGAAGTCACGTTTAACCCAGCCAAGATAATGCCCATAAAAGTGTTATAGTAATGGGGTGAGTTTTGGGCCCATGCCTTAAAGAAAACTGTAATATAGGGCCTTTACTGAATAAAATCATGCCCAGTAATGTGTTACTGTTATGGGGTTAGTCTGTGAGCCTGGATGTCTGGATTTAGGTTTTGAATGCTTCAATATTTTTTCCAGGGTTCCCATGGTCGAGTGGGAAAACCTACGAGAAGTCACACTTATCCCGGCAAAGAACGTGCCAATGAAAGTGTTATAGTAATGGGGTGAGTCCGTGGGGCCATGCCTTAAAGAAAGCTGTAATACAGGGCCTTTACTGAATAAAATCATGCCCAGTAATGTGTTACTGTTATGGGGATAGTCTATGAGCCTGGATGTCTAGATTTAGGTTTTGAACTCTTAAAAAGTTGTTCCAGGGTTACCATGGTCGAGTGGGAAAGCCTACGAGAAGTCACACTAATAACCCCAGGCCTTTACTGAAGATCACGCCTGTTATAGTAATGGGGTGAGTCTGTGGGCCCAGGCCTTTACTGAATAAAATGCCCAGTCATGCCCAGTAATGTGTTACTGTTATGGGGTTAGTCTGTGAGCCTGGATGTCTGGATTTAGGTTTTGAATGCTTCGATATTTGTTCCAGGGTTACCATGGTCGAGTGGGAAAACCTACGAGAAGTCACGCTTAACCCGGCCAAGATCAGGCCCATAAAAGTGTTTTAGTAATGGGGTGAGTTTGTGGGCCTATGCCTTAAAGAAAGCTGTAATACAGGGCCTTTAGTGAACAAAATCATGCCCAGTAATGTCTTGCTGTTATGGGGTTAGTCCTGAGCCTGGATATCTGGACTTAGTATTTGAAATGTAAAAATTTCTTCCATGGTTACCATGGTCGAGTGGGAAAACCTAGAAGTCACACTCAACCCGCCAAGATCATGCCCATAATAGTGTTATAGTAATGGGGTGAGTGTGTGGGCCCATGCATTTATTGAATAAAATCATGCCCAGTAATGTGTTACTGTTATGGGGTTAGTCTGTGAGCCTGGATGTCTGGACGTAGGTTTTGAACGCTCAAATATTTGTTCAATCAAGCAATCAATCATTTTTTTTTATATAGCGCTTTTAACAACACAGGTTGCATCAAAGCACTGTACATTATAATGACAGGGATGTATAATGACGAGAGTGACCAATTTTTATTAAATGCAGAGACGGTCTCTGTAGTCAATTCAACGATAGTCACTAGAAGTTAAGTGTCCCCAACCAAGCAAGCCAGAGGCGACAGCGGCAAGGAAACAAAACCCCATGCATACAGAATGGAGAAAAAACCTTGGGAGAAACCAGACTCAGTTGGGGTCAGTTCTCCTCTGACTGGACGCCCAGCACTTAACTTCCAGTTCAATTTTAAACGCAGCTGTGTCAGGTAGTGTAAATGACTTAGTATGTGCGTGTGCGTGTGTGCATCAGGATCTGGTGATTGGTCCACGGGCGCATCTAGGTGTTCTGGTCTCTGATGAACATAATCTCTGGGTGCTGATCCACCATCTGGTCTGGATACAAACTGAAAACAGATTGAGAAAGAGACAGGACTAATATTAGCGTAGATGCCATTCTTTTTTTACGATGTCACAAGTACATCGTATTTTAGGAGTAGTGTTCCCGGTTCCAGCAAATCTAAGTAATGCAGCCTAAAAATCCTTTAACGGATTTGAATAATAAAAGGTGTGTTGGTGTGTTATGTGTAGGCTAAGTTAAAAAGATGTGTCTTTAATCTAGATTTAAACTGGAAGAGTGTGTCTGCTTCCCGAACAGAGTTAGGGAGATTGTTCCAGAGTTTAGGTGCTAGATAGGAAAATGATCTGCCGCCCGCAGTTGATTTTGATATTCTAGGTATTATCAAATGGCCAGAGTTTTGAGAACGCAGCGGACGTGCAGGACTATAATGTGATAAGAGCTCGCTCAAGTATTGAGGAGCTAAACCATTCAGGGCTTTATAGGTAATTAATAAGATTTTAAAATCTATTCGATGTTTGATAGGGAGCCAGTGCAGTGTTGACAGAACCGGGCTAATATGATCATACTTCCTTGTTCTAGTAAGGACTCTGGCTGCTGCGTTTTGGACTAGCTGAAGTTTGTTTATTAAGCGTGCAGAACAACCACCCAATAAAGCATTGCAATAATCTAACCTTGAGGTCATAAACGCATGAATTAATATTTCTGCATTAGAGGTTGAAAGCATAGGTCGTAATTTAGATATATTTTTAAGATGGAAAAACGCAGTTTTACAGATGCTAGAAACATGATTTTCAAAGGAAAGATTGCGGTCAAACAGCACACCTAGGTTCCTAACTGATGATGAAGAATTAACAGAGCAGCCATCAAGTGATAGGCTGTGTTCTAGATTATTATATGTGGGGTTTTAGGTCCAATTATTAGCACCTCTGTTTTTCATAATTTAACATTAAGAAGTTACTCATCATCCAGCTTTTTATATCAACTATGCATTCTGTTAGTTTCTCAATTTGGTGTGTAACACCAGGCTGCGCTGAAATATAGAGTTGAGTATCATCAGCATAGCAATGAAAACTAACACCATGACTCCTGATAATATCTCCCAGAGGTAACATGTACAGGTTGAAAAGTAACGGTCCTAGCACTGAGCCTTGAGGAACTCCATAATTCACTTTTGATCGATATGATACCTTCTCATTTAATGCCACAAACTGATAGCGGTCAGATAGATATGATTTAAACCATGCTAAGGCGCTTCCTCTAATGCCAACATAGTTTTCTAGTCTATCCAAGAGAATGTTGTGATCGATAGTATCGAATGCTGCGCTAAGATCTAATAGCACTAATAACGAGATAAAACCACGATCAGATGATAGAAGCAAGTCATTAGTAACTCTAATGAGAGCAGTCTCAGTACTATGGTACGGTCTAAAACCTGATTGGAAATCCTCACAGACACCATTTTTTCCTAAAAAGGAATACAGTTGTGAGGATACTACCTTTTCTAGTATCTTTGACAGAAAAGGAGATTAGAGATTGGTCTGTAATTTACTAAGTCTTTGGGATCAAGATGTGGTTTCTTAATGAGAGGTTTAACTACAGCCAGTTTAAAGGTTTTGGGAACATAACCTAATGACAATGATGAATTAATAATGTTCAAAATAGGATCTATGACTTCTGGAAGCAGATCTTTTAATAGTTTAGATGGAATAGGGTCTAACATACATGTTGCTGGTTTAGATGATTTAACGAGTTTGTACAAGTCTTCTTCTCCTATAATAGAGAAAGAGTGTAATTTTTCCTTAGGGGATCTAAAGCTCATTATCTGATTTGAAACTGTAGTTGACGGCTGCATAGTTACAATTTTATCTCTGATGGTATCAATCTTAGAAGTAAAGAAATTCATGAACTCATTGCAGCTATACTCTTGGGGCATATTAGCACCTGTTGATGCTTTATTTTTTGTTAATTTAGTTACTGTACTGAATAAATACCGGGGGTTGTGTTTGTTTTCTTCTAAAAGGGATGAAAAATAATCAGATCTTGCTATTTTTAATGCTTTTCTGTATTTAATCCAGGGTTACCATGGTCGAGTGCATTATCGTCCGAGAAATCGCACTCAAAACCGGCCAATATCGCCTGGGTGAAGTGCCTGGATGTCTGGACTCATCATGCCCCTAATAGTGTTATAGTAATGGAGTGAGTTTGTGGGCCCAGGCCTTAAAGCAAACTGTAATACAGGGCCTTTAGTGAATAAAATCATTCCCAGTAATATCTTGTTGTTATGGGGTTATTCTTGAGCCTTGATGTCTGGATTTAGGTTTTGAATGCTTCAATATCTCTTCCAGGGTTACCATGGTCGAGTGGGAAAGCCTACGAGAAGTCACACTTAAACCGGCCAAGACCATGCACATAAAAGTGCTACAGTAATGGGTTGAATCTGTGGGCCAAGGCCTTTACTGAATAAAATCATGCCCAGTAATGTGTTCCTGTTGAGGGGTTAGTCTGTGAGCCTGGATGTCTGGATTTTGGTTTAGAATGCTTAAAAAGTTCTTCCAGGGTTACCATGGTCGAGTGGGAAAGCCTACGAGAAGTCACACTTAAGTCGGCCAAGATCATGCCCATGAAAGTGTTATAGTAATGGGGTGAGTCTGTGGGTCCAGGCCTTAAAGAGAGCTGTAATACAGGGCCTTTACTGAATAAAATCTTGCCCAGTAGTGTGTTACTGTTATGGGGTTAGTCTGTGAGCCTGGATCTCTGGATTTAGGTTTTGAACGCTTAAAAAATTCTTCCAGGGTTACCATGGTCGATTGGGAAAGCCTACGAGAAGTCACACTTAACCCGACCAAGATCATGCCCATAAAATTGTGATAGTAATGGGGTGAGTTTGTGGGCCCAGGCCTTAAAGAAAACTGTAATACAGGGCCTTTACTGAATAAAATCATACCCAGTAATGTGTTACTGTGATGGGGTTAGTCTGTGAGCCTGGATGTCTGGACGTAGGTTTTGAACGCTTAAAAGTTTCTTGCAGGGTTACCATGGTCAAGTAAGAAAGCCTACAAGAAGTCACACTTAACACGGCCAAGATCATGCCCATAATAGTGTTAGAGTAATGGAGTGAGTCTGTGGGCCCAGGCCTTTACTGAATAAAATGATGCCCAGTAATGTGTAACTGTTATGGGGTTAGTCTGTGAGCCTGGATGTCTGGATTTAGGTTTTAAATGCTTCAATATTTCTTCCAGGGTTACCATGGTCGAGGGGAAAACCTACGAGAAATCACGTTTAACCCGGCCAAGATCATGCCCATAAAAGTATTATAGTAATGGGGTGAGTTTGTGGCCCATGCCTTAAAGAAAACTGTAATACAGGGCCTTTACTGAAAAAATCATGCCAAGTAATGTGTTAGTGTTATGGGGTTAGTCTGAGAGCCTGGATGTCTGGACGTAGGTTTTGAACGCTTATAAATTTCTTCCAGGGTTACCATGGTCGAGTGGGAAAGCCTACGAGAAGTCACGCTTAACCCTGCCAAGATCATGCGCATAAAAGTGTTATAGTAATGGGTGGAATCTGTGGGCCCAGGCCTTTACTGAATAAAATCATACCCAGTAATGTGTTACTGTTATGGGGTTAGTCTGTGAGCCTGGATGTCTGGACGTAGATTTTGAACGCTCAAACATTTGTTCCAGGGTTACCATGGTCGAGTGGATTAGCGTCCGAAAAGTCGCACTTAAACCGGGCAATATCGCCTGTATGAAGCGCCTGGATGTCTGGACTTAGGTTTTGAACGCTTAAAAATTTCTTCCAAGGTTACCATGGTTGAGTGGGAAAGCCTACAAGAAGTCACTCTTAACCCTGTCAAGATCGTGCCCATTAAAGTTTTATAGTAATGGGCTGAGTTTGTGGGCCCAGGCCTTAAAGAAAACTGTAATACAGGGCCTTTACTGAATAAAATCATGCCCAGTAATGTGTTACTGTTAAGGGGTTAGTCTGTGTGCTTGGATGTCTGGACGTAGGTTTTGAATGCTTAAAAATTTCTTCCAGGGTTACCATGGTTGAGTGGGAAAGCATACGAGAATTCACACTTAACCCGGCCAAGATCATGCCCATAATAGTGTTATAGTAATGGGGTGAGTCTGTGGGCCCAGGCCTTAAAGAAAACTGTAATACAGGTCCTTTAGTGAATAAAATTATGCCCAGTAATGTGTTATTGTTATGGGGTTAGTCTGTGAGCCTGGATGTCTGGACGTAGGTTTTGAACATTCAAATATTTGTTCCAGGGTTACCATGGTCGAGTGGATTAGCGTCCGAGAAGTCGCACTTAAACCGGCCAATATAGACTGGATGTCTGGACTTAGGTTTTGAACGCTAAAAAACTTTTTTCCAGGGTTACCATGGTCGAGTGGGAAAGCCCACGAGAAGTCACACTTAACCCGGCCAAGATCACGCCCGTTATAGTAATGGGGTGAGTCTGTGGGCCCAGGCCTTTACTGAATAAAATCATGCCCAGTTATGTGTTACTGTTATGGGGTTAGTCTGTGAGCCTGGATGTCTGGATTTAGGTTTTGAATGCTTCAATATTTGTTCCAGGGTTACCATGGTCGAGTGGATTAGCGTCTGAGAAGTCGCACTTAAACCGGCCAATATCGCCTGGAGGTCTGGACGTAGGTTTTGAATGCTTAAAAACTTCTTCCAGGGTTACCATGGTCGAGTGGGAAAGTCTACGAGAAGTCACACTTAAGTCGACCAAGAGCATGCCCATAATAGTGTTGTAAAAATGGGGTGAGTTTGTGGGCCTAGGCCTTTATTGAATAAAATCATGCCCAGTAATGTGTTACTGTTAAGGGGTTAGTCTGTGTGCTTGGATGTCTGGAAATTGGTTTTGAATTCTTAAAAGTTTCTTCCAGGGTTACCATTGTCGAGTAAGAAAGCCTACGAGAAGTCAAACTTAACCCGACCAAGATCATGCCCATAGAAGTGTTATAGTAATGGGGTGAGTCTGTGGGTCCAGGCCTTAAAGAAAACTGTAGTACAGGGCCTTTACTGAATAAAATCATGCCCAGTAATGTGTTACTGTTATGGGGTTAGTCTCTGAGCCTGGATGTCTGGACATAGGTTTTGAACGTTCAAATATTTGTTCCAGGATTACCATAGTCGAGTGGATTAGCGTCCGAGAAGTCGCACTTAAACCGGCCAATATCGCCTGGATGTCTGGACGTAGGTTTTGAATGCTAAAAAACGTCTTCCAGGGTTACCATGGTTGAGTGGGAAAGCCTAAGAGAAGTCACATTTAACCCAGCCAAGATCATGCCCATAAAATTGTTATAATAATGGGGTGAGTTCGTGGGCCCAGGCCTTTACTGAATAAAGTCATGCCCAGTAATGTGTTACTGTTATGGGGTTAGTCTGTGAGGCTGGATGTCTGGACGTAGGTTTTGAATGCTTAAAAGTTTCTTCCAGGGTTACCATGGTCGAGTAAGAAAGCCTATGAGAAGTCATGCTTAACCCGGCAAAGATCATGCCCATAATAGTGCTATAGTAATGGAATGGGTTTGTGGGCCCAGGCCTTTATTGAATAAAATCATGCCCAGTAATGTGTTACTGTTATGGGGTTAGTCTGTGAGCCTGGATGTCTGGATTTAGGTTTTGAATACTTCAATATTTCTTCCAGGGTTACCATGGTCGAGTGGGATAACCTACGAGAAGTCACACTTAACTCGGCCAAGATCATGCCCATGAAAGTGTTATAGTAATGGGGTGAGTTTGTGTGCCCAGGCCTTGAAGAAAACTGTAATACAGGTTCTTTAGTGAATAAAATCATGCCCAATAATGTCTTGCTGTTATGGGGTTAGTCTTGAGCCTGGATATCTGGACTTAGTTTTTGAAATGTTAAAAATTTCTTCCAGGGTTACCATGGTTGAGTGGGAAAGCCTAAGAGAAGTCACACTTAACCCAGCCAAGATCATGCCCATAAAATTGTTATAGTAATGGGGTGAGTTTGTGGGCCCAGGCCTTTACTGAATAAAGTCGTGCCCAGTAATGTGTTACTTTTATAGGGTTAGTCTGTGAGGCTGGATGTCTGGACGTAGGTTTTGAATGCTTAAAAGGTTCTTCCAGGGTTACCATGGTCGAGTAAGAAAGCCTGCGAGAAGTCACACTTAACCCGGCCAAGATCATGCCCATAAAACCGTTATAGTAATGGGTTGAGTTTCTGGGCCCAGGTCTTTACTGAATAAAGTCATACGCAGTAATGTGTAGCTGTTATGGGGTTAGTCTGTGAGTCTGGATGTCTGGATGTAGGTTTTGAACGCTCAAATATTTGTTCCAGGGTTACCATGGTCGAGTGGGAAAGCCTACGAGAAGTCACACTTAACCCGGACAAGATCATGCCCATAAAATTGTTGTAGTAATGGGGTGAGTTTGTTTGCCCAGGCCTTTACTGAGTAAACTCATGCCCAGTAATGTGTTACTGTTATGGAATTAGTCTGCGAGCCTTGATGTCTGGACGTAGGTTTTGAACGCTCAAATCTTTGTTCCTGGGTTACCATGGTCAAGTGGAAAAGCGTCCGAGAAGTCACGCTTAAACTGGCCAATATCGCCTGGATGAAGCGCCTGAATGTCTGGACATAGGTTTTGAACGCTTAAAAATTTCTTCCAGGGTTACCATGGTTGAGTGGAAAAGCCTCCGAGAAGTCACACTGTATTTGTTTTAAAACAACAATATATTAATTAATACGATTTTAACAAATGCTCTTTGTTCTGTGTCCTTTGCTCTTCTTTATTTGGTTGTATCTCTTGTGTTAAAGAATGACTGCCAAATACTGCCAAATAAATGTTTTATCAAAATGAAGGAAGTGTCTTACAAACTACTTTATAGAATTTATTACATTTGGAAATATTTAAGCTTAACATTTCGTATAGCTGTCAACTTTGGTAAACAAAAGAAAACTATTTAGCATCTTTCTTTTCTCATTTACTCAAGATTGTTTTGGAAAGGTTTGGAATTGTGTATTAATAGAAAATTGGAGTTTATGAAAGAAATGTATATCAACAGTATATGTACAGTTGTGGCCAAAGGTTTTGAGAATGACATAAATATTGGAAATTGGAAAAGTTGCTGCTTAAGTTTTTGTAATAGCAATTTGCATATACTCCAGAATGTTATGAAGAGTGATCAGATGGATTGCATAGTCCTTCTTTGCCATGATAATGAACTTAAACCTGAAAAAAACTTTCCACTGCATTTCATTGCTGTCATTAAACGACCTGCTGAGATCATTTCAGTAAACGTCTTGTTAACTCAGGTGAGAATGCTGATGAGCACAAGGCTGGAGATCATTATGTCAGGCTGATTGGGTTAGAATGACGGACTTGACATGTTAAAAGGAGGGTGATGCTTGCATAAAAATGGCTTCACAGATTGCACCTAAATCAACAATATATAGACTCATCAAGAACTTCAAGGAAAGAGGTTCCATTCTTATTAAGAAGGCTTCAGGGCGTCCAAGAAAGTCCAGCAAGCGCCAGGATCGTCTCCTAAAGAGGATTCAGCTGCAGGATCGGAGTGCCACCAGTGCAGAGCTTTCTCAGGAATGGCAGCAGGCAGGTGTGAGTGCATCTACACGCACGGTGAAGCCAAGACTTTTGGAAGATGGCCTGGTGTCAAGAAGGACAGCAAAGAAGCCACTTCTCTCCAAAAAACATCAGGGACAGACTGATCTTTTGCAAAAAGTATGGTGAATGGACTGCTGGGGGACTGGGGCAAAGTCATATTCGCCGATGAAGCCCCTTTCCGATTGTTTGGGGCATCTGGAAAAAGGCTTGTCCGGAGAAGAAAAGGTGAGCGCTACCATCAGTCCTGTGTCATGCCAACAGTAAAGCATCCTGAGACCATTCATGTGAGAGGTTGCTTCTCATCCAAGGGAGTGGGCTCGCTCAATTTTGCCCAAAAATACAGCCATGAATAAAGAACGGTACCAAAACACCCTCCAACAGCAACTTCTTCCAACAATCCAACAACAGTTTGGTGAAGAACAATGCATTTTTCAGCACGATGGAGCACCGTGCCAATAAAGCAAAAGTGATAACTAAGTGGCTCGGGGACCAAAACGTTGAAATTTTGGGTCCATGGCCTGGAAACTCCCCAGATCTTAATCCCATTGAGAACTTGTGGTCAATCCTCAAGAGGCGGGTGGACAAACAAAATCCCACTACTTATGACAAACTCCAAAGAGTGATTATGAAAGAATGGGTTGCTATCAGTCAGGATTTGGCCCAGAAGTTGATTGAGAGCATGCTCAGTCGAATTGCAGAGGTCCTGAAAAAGAAGGGCCAACACAGCAAATAATGACTCTTTGCATAAATGTCATGTAATTGTCGATAAAAGCCTTTGAAACGTATGAAGTGCTTGTAATTACACTTCAGTACATCACAGAAACAACTGAAACAAAGATCTAAAAGCAGTTTAGCAGCAAACTTTGTAAAAACTAATAATTGTGTCATTTTCAAAACTTTTGGCCACAACTGTATAATTAATCAGGATTAAGTTCATCAGGGTCACCCATTTTTGATTGAATGTCGTTTTGGGGATGTACTGAATCAATCATGTGACCCTCTATAAGGAGTCCACCATGTGTTTTTAACCCTGGAAAAAAATTCTACTAATATTATTCTTATTAAACAGTTTATTTACCATTTTTACAAACATACATAAAATAAAAATGTACATTGTAGCAACCTGTGTGTGTGAGAGTGTATATGTGTGTGTGTGTGTGTATGTGTGTGCTGCTTCAAGATATCAAACATATACTTGTGTTGTCTTTCAGTTTTTTTTATATTCATTTGTTCTTAAATCATTCGTAATCATTTGACCTTTATATTATAGAGTGAAAACATGGGGCCAAGGATGACGGATGATTTAAATCAAGCATGATTTTATTCAAACTGAGCTAACATGTAAAATATGAAGCTAACGTATGAAAGTTATTCCTATGTTTAAAAAATAAATGAGAAAAAAGTCAAGGTGGATATATCTGAGATGCTAAAACAGCATGAACTATCAATGATTCATCTAAATCAGCTTTAGTAGTACTCCATTAGGTTCATTTATTTACAGTGAAGCTCATTTTGATTGGTTGACTTTCCACTTCCTCTTCAGTGATCATGTGTGCACGGTTCTGGACAGGAGATGAAACGCCTCTCTTCTCTGGACAGGTGACCATTGTCTGGAAATCCCTTCATCAGCGAGATCACGAGGGGCATGTGGCTCACCAAGAAGCTTCTGAAGACATGAACACTACGAGTCCTACAAAGAGAAGCAGACACATCACAAGTTAAGAGACTCAGACACTGAAACACGGCACATACTGTACAATGAGAACAGTACAGGAAACGTTTTTGTTGGGTTCAACATGAGAAGGTTGTGTTCTCCTCCATCTACAGGATGGAGATCTGTAGCTCTCGGGCCTCACACACACTGATACTGATAAACATACTAGTGAGTCAGCAAACAACTGTTAGCTTGCTGGGATATAGGTGGTTTCATCGAGCAAACACACCTGGCCTGAAGTTAACGTCGGGTTTTAGTTTTTTGTAGTTTTTGTTGGAACAGTGAACACTGCCAGGGTATTTATTTTTAACTTATAAGAGGACAATAATGCAAGAGGAATACCAAATTCTTGTTTTCAATGTAAAAATACTGCAACATTTTCAAAAATTCAAAAACAATGGACTTGTCAAAAGCCCCAAAATAATCATTTGTAAGAAAGCGTCTCAGAGCCAGTAAACGCTATGAGAAGAGTGACTGTACATCTTAAAATAGCACCATGCATGGTTGTTTGTCCGCACCCAAACTATCCACTGCGGCCAAAGCACAATAAACTCCTTTTCCAAGACCCTTGGCTTAAGTAAGTGAGGGCTTCTGGGAATCCATGCTCTAGTCTCATGAGACCAAGTTAATCATTTCAGATCTGACAGCATCTAAAATGTTCTGGTGTCACAAGAGGAGGCATACAGTGAGAAGTGTCTGGTTTCCACAGTGAACTTCAGGGTAGTAAAGCTCTTCTGTAGGGACGTATGAGAGCTGAAGGTGTGAGAGAGTTAGGCTTTTTATCAACCACTGTGTGATAAAATACAAAACCTCAACTCTCCCCAAACCAGAAACTCTCCCCATTAAAGACCAGGTCATTTAAGAAGGAGTTAAACAGGACAGATGTAACAGTTTGTAATAAAATTTTACATTCAGTGCCAAGAAGCGTCAGAGCAGTACACTGTATACATAGAGTTATGGAGGACATATTAAGTACTAAAATATCACACCTTGTTGAATTAAATCTAGGTTGTACTCATTTCCATAATCCTATATTGAAACAAAATGGGCTAATTTTACAGCTATTAATAGCATATATTTCTCTGTTTTTATTAAGAATATGTTTAATACCTTAATACTTGCCATCTATTAACTAATAAGAGGTTATTAAACAGACAGTTTACTAAAACTCTAATGACATGTAGCTGAAAAGTTGCTTACTGATCGTGGAATGCCTAAAGTGGACTGTCAAATGTTGTCTAACTCAATGTTTGTAGGTATGTTAAAAGGAATATGGTTCACTGATTATTATTTACTGAATAAATACTTTGTATTCAGCTTCTGGTCAACCAGAAAATTAGTTTTCTTTGAATCAGTGAGCCTGAAAAGACTAATTTATGTTGTTATGAATCCAATCTATAAATCAAGTAATTTCTGTTAAATAATATAAATAACTGTTAAAATATGTCTTTCTAGGCAATTTGTATTCTACTGTATGTGCAAAACCAGTTGCAGGACGTATTGAACTAAATATTTTAGTTTGTTTATTTCTATTTATTTGGTTAATTTCTTTACCCTGATAATTTGCACAGATGTTGTGCAGCCCCACTGCCACAGTTAAAGCACCACGGTAAGGCAAACGAAAATATTACTGTTTAAAGGAATTTTACCCAACAAGTAAGATTTTGTTATCATTTACTCATCCTCAAGTAGTTCCAAACTTGTATGAATTTCTTTGTTCTCCCGAACACAAAGGAGGATATTTTGAAAAAGTATGGAACAAAGGTTTTGGGTCACCATTATTTTTTTCCTTTAAGCATAAAAATGGCTTTATTTATATATTTGTTTTTGCAATTTACATTCTATGCATCCCCTTCTATTAATTTGAATCACTAAGAGATTTTTCTTCTGATTTCTTTCTTATTTTTGGTCCTTTTTCCTGTCCTGATTACAAAAAAAGTAATACTACTGTGATACAGCGAGATGTACAACTCCTGTTATATACATATTTACACTTTATTGTGGAGAAGCTACACATATTGATCTGTGGGTGGTTTCAGCTGCTGCTGTGTGTTCAGACTCCTGCAGCATCCACACAGAGATCTTCACCGACTGGAGCAGAGGATCCGAACCCTTCACCATCAGCCCATGATCCTCTGCTCTTTCTGGAGGCGACCAGGAAGCCGTTCCCTGCACTTCCTGTGTCACTCCTGCTCACCCTATACAAACAATCAGAAGCATTAATCTAGTCTGATCCTAACGAGACAATCCAGCCGTGACTGCTGTGAGTCAGATAAGTGTGTGTCTCTGGCCACCTGCTCAGTGTAACCAGGGGTGGCGCTCAATGTCCTCTAAAGTGGGCCGGTCTGACGCCGATGCACTGAGACACCAGCCAATCAGCTGACGGCACTCTGTTACACACAACACAGTGTTCAGGAAGACAGAAGCACACGCTTCACCTGGATCTGGGCGTGACCTCTGTCTCTTGCCTGTGGACAGCTCTCTAGGGAAGCGCAGTCTGCTTCTGGAGGTGACCCTCAACGTGCCTCTGAAGGGAAACAGCCGCACAAGATGTTGTAGAGCGTCACCCCGACCGACCAAACCGTAGCTGGTCCTGCGTGATAGCGCTGCCGCCAAAAACCACTCAGGAGGGGCGTACTGAAGAGTGCCTGAGAGACACAACAAGACCCCAGACGTCACCTGAAGAGGCTCCACAAACAAACACAGATCACCGCAGTGAGATCAAACCCACCTGCAAAGTGTCTGTAGGCCGAGTCTTTCAGCAGATCTCCACAGCCGAAGTCCAGCAGCTTGATGCCGTGTGACTCTGTGGAGATCAGCAGGTTCTCCGGTTTGACGTCCCGTGCAGGACTCCGCGGCTCTCGCAGTGTTTCAGCGCCGTGACCAGCTGCAGCAGCACTTTCTTGCCCAGACTCTCCTCCAGGCGTCCGTTCTGCTTGCAGAAAGTGTCCAGATCTTGGCAAGGAACGGGACGCTCCAGGATCAAGGTGTAGCGTCTGGGAAAGTCTAACCACTCCAGCAGCTGCAGGACGTTGGGGCAGGCAGGAGCCGAATTGACCAGACTCATCAACGCCACCTCCAGCGGCAGCTGATCCTGACCTTCCTGCAGGACGAACGCTGCGTTATATCCAGCGCTCAATCAGAGCAAGCAGAGCAACAGATTCACTCTGAACTCACGACTCTCAGTCTCGGTGTTCCTCTTTTACAGACGTGCTTGATGGCAACCTGTAGACAGATGAAGACCACGCTGACTAATTATCACAGACCACGTTCACTGACGGCAACATTTCTAACGAGGGAGGTGAGAGGAAGTCTTACTGGCAGTCCGTCAGACCTGCGGGTCCCAGCATACACCGAGCCGAATCCACCTCGCCCCAGCAATGGGCCC
This sequence comes from Puntigrus tetrazona, assembly GCF_018831695.1. Taxonomy (NCBI): domain Eukaryota; kingdom Metazoa; phylum Chordata; class Actinopteri; order Cypriniformes; family Cyprinidae; genus Puntigrus; species Puntigrus tetrazona. Next base: position 455,956 of record NW_025048628.1, read on the forward strand.
TTGACATACGCTTCTGCAACATACAAGATCACAAGAAACCTCTTTAAACGGGACCTTGCTGTAACGTCTTCAGTGACGACTCGTTTAGTGAGTGGTGAGGTGTTTAATCTCAGTGCACTCTGACCTCTGCGGGAGCGTTTGGCAGCTCTTCTGTATGAGGGGGACGGACCCTCATCCTCCTGGCTGCCACTCTGCCGCTTCCTCTTCCCGTGAGACACGGACACAGAAACGGCCAACTCTGACGGCAGAGGAGCGATGTACCCAGGCAGCTCTTGGCTCAGAGGCAGGTTTGGGTTGGTCAGCGGTTCCTGAGCGTCGTCACCAGAGCCGCTTCTCCCAACCTCCTGAGCAGCCGCCTGAGAGACAGCAGCACTCCTGGATCTGGAGCGGCCCGAGGCTGCAATATTTCACACATCAGACACTTACAGCCTCTATTAGCAACCTTTATCATAACCAAGCACCAATTGCTTTTACTTCTATTTGCTCTTGAATAGAAAATCAAAGGCATATCATCACATTAATTCAGTCAAACATTGTACAACATCATACCATATCATAGCAATAACAAACAAAACGTTCACTTTGTCTTTCACTCATAAGAGCGGTTGACAATCTCTCCAAACTCCACGAAATACAGTAAATAAATAAAAAAAATTAATTAGTTGAAGAAAGAAAGAAAGAAAGAAAGAGAGAAAAGAATGAGAGAAATAAAGAGAAAGAAATAAGAAGAGAAATAAGAAGAGAATAAAAAACTTCCTTCAAACTGTACTCAAAGGAAATATCCTCCGATCTCCTAAAATAAAAGTCTCCTCTCGCTCTGAACTGCGTCGAAAATCACAGTGTCAGGAAATAATCTCCGAAAGTCTCTGAAATCGCCTCGTCTCTCAACAAACAGATATCGATGGGTTTGAGTGTTTATGTGTAGAATTCACGCGTCATAACACGCGTCGCCATAGAAACTATAGTTCACGCGTTACATGGTGCGGCGTGACGTCGCGTGCGTGAAGTACAACAAGCGCGCGAGCGCACGCTTTTATCGGAAGCGTTGAATCTTATGCACTTTTCATTATTATATAGCGAGATTTATTAATAAATGTATAAATTACTATATAAATCAGAGAAGTTACTATGATCTCTGACTAAACTGAACGCGCTATTTTCCCGTATTTAACCGATCACTGTCAGGAGGCCAATCAGCTTTCAGTATCTTCAAAAAGTCCATCAAACCTGTGAGTAAACCTGCTTGAAAATGAATGTTTAAAGAAAAAATATAAGATATTACTGAAAATATCAAGCATTTGATACAGTGATTCATTAGTTTTATTTATTTTTTTCATAATTTCTTATTAAAATCCTCGGAATGCTTTCCTAATGATATATTTAATTTTCTTGGAAGCATAGATTTTTTATTGGAACATAATTTTTCTGTTGACAAAATTCCTGCTAAATTGGCCGGTTTTCACAGACAAGCTCTTTTCACCATTTTTCACCCCACAACTATTTTATATGAAATAACAAGGGCATATTAATTAAAAACAGATCTTTATTTTATCGTTGGCTCAAAGGAGGTATTCTTTTAGTAAGATGCAAGTAAATTAGTTCATTTCAATGGGTAATTGTTGTCGTATACAGGATTTCCTCAGAAAATCCAATCACCTGTGAAACCAGGAGAATTAGCATTTTTTCCAAAAGTGTGCACATTTGAAAAACTGTATTTGTTTTAAGACAACAATATATTAATTAATACGATTTGAACAAATGCTCTTTGTTCTGTGTCCTTTGCTCTTCTTTATTTGGTTATATCTCTTGTGTTAAAGAATGAATACTGCCAAATAAATGTTGTATCAAAATGAAGGAAGTGTCTTACAAACTACTTTATAGAATTTATTACATTTGGAAATATTTAAGCTTAACATTTCGTATAGCTGTCAACTTTGGTAAACAAAAGAAAACTATTTAGCATCTTTCTTTTCTCATTTACTCAAGATTGTTTTGGAAAGGTTTGGAATTGTGTATTAATAGAAAATTGGAGTTTATGAAAGAAATGTGTATCAACAGTATATGTACAGTTGTGGCCAAAGGTTTTGAGAATGACATAAATATTGGAAATTGGAAAAGTTGCTGCTTAAGTTTTTGTAATAGCAATTTGCATATACTCCAGAATGTTATGAAGAGTGATCAGATGGATTGCATAGTCCTTCTTTGCCATGAAAATGAACTTAAACCTGAAAAAATCCACTGAATTTCATTGCTGTCATTAAACGACCTGCTGAGATCATTTCAGTAAACGTCTTGTTAACTCAGGTGAGAATGTTGACGAGCACAAGGCTGGAGATCATTATGTCAGGCTGATTGGGTTAGAATGACGGACTTGACATGTTAAAAGGAGGGTGATGCTTGAAATCATCGTTCTTCCATTGTTAACCATGGTAACGCGTGCAGCCATCATTGCGTTGCGTAAAAATGGCTTCACAGGCAAGGATATTGTGGCTACTAAGATTGCACCTAAATCAACAATTTATAGACTCATCAAGAACTTCAAGGACAGAGGTTCCATTCTTATTAAGAAGGCTTCAGGGCGTCCAAGAAAGTCCAGCAAGCGCCAGGATCGTCTCCTAAAGAGGATTCAGCTGCAGGATCGGAGTGCCACCAGTGCAGAGCTTTCTCAGGAATGGCAGCAGGCAGGTGTGAGCGCATCTACACGCACAGTCAGGCCAAGACTTTTGGAAGATGGCCTGGTGTCAAGAAGGACAGCAAAGAAGTCACTTCTCTCCAAAAAAACATCAGGGACAGACTGATCTTTTGCAAAAAAGATGTTTCTCCGATGAAGCCCCTTTCCGATTGTTTGGGGCATCTGGAAAAAGGCTTGTCCGGAGAAGAAAAGGTGAGCGCTACCATCAGTCCTGTGTCATGCCAACAGTAAAGCATCCTGAGACCATTCATGTGAGAGGTTGCTTCTCATCCAAGGGAGTGGGCTCACTCACAATTTTGCCCAAAAATACAGCCATGAATAAAGAACGGTACCAAAACACCCTCCATTAGCAACTTCTTCCAACAATCCAACAACAGTTTGGTGAAGAACAATGCATTTTTCAGCACGATGGAGCACCGTGCCAATAAAGCAAAAGTGATAACTAAGTGGCTCGGGGACCAAAACGTTGAAATTTTGGGTCCATGGCCTGAAACTCCCAGATCTTAATCCCATTGAGAACTTGTGGTCAATCCTCAAGAGGCGGGTGGACAAACAAAATCCCACTACTTATGACAAACTCCAAAGAGTGATTATGAAAGAATGGGTTGCTATCAGTCAGGATTTGGCCCAGAAGTTGATTGAGAGCATGCTCAGTCGAATTGCAGAGGTCCTGAAAAAGAAGGGCCAACACAGCAAATAATGACTCTTTGCATAAATGTCATGTAATTGTCGATAAAAGCCTTTGAAACGTATGAAGTGCTTGTAATTACACTTCAGTACATCACAGAAACAACTGAAACAAAGATCTAAAAGCAGTTTAGCAGCAAACTTTGTAAAAAACTAATAATTGTGTCATTTTCAAAACTTTTGGCCACAACTGTATAATTAATCAGGATTAAGTTCATCAGGGTCACCCATTTTTGATTGAATGTCGTTTTGGGGATGTACTGAATCAATCATGTGACCCTCTATAAGGAGTCCACCATGTGTTTTTTAACCCTGGAAAAAAAATTCTACTAATATTATTCTTATTAAACAGTTTATTTACCATTTTTACAAACATACATAAAATAAAAATGTACATTGTAGCAACCTGTGTGTGTGAGAGTGTATATGTGTGTGTGTGTGTGTATGTGTGTGTTGCTTCAAGATATCAAACATATACTTGTGTTGTCTTTCAGTTTTTTTTATATTCATTTGTTCTTAAATCATTCGTAATCATTTGACCTTTATATTATAGAGTGAAAACATGGGGCCAAGGATGACGGATGATTTAAATCAAGCATGATTTTATTCAAACTGAGCTAACATGTAAAATATGAAGCTAACGTATGAAAGTTATTCCTATGTTTAAAAAATAAATGAGAAAAAAGTCAAGGTGGATATATCTGAGATGCTAAAACAGCATGAACTATCAATGATTCATCTAAATCAGCTTTAGTAGTACTCCATTAGGTTCATTTATTTACAGTGAAGCTCATTTTGATTGGTTGACTTTCCACTTCCTCTTCAGTGATCATGTGTGCACGGTTCTGGACAGGAGATGAAACGCCTCTCTTCTCTGGACAGGTGACCATTGTCTGGAAATCCCTTCATCAGCGAGATCACGAGGGGCATGTGGCTCACCAAGAAGCTTCTGAAGACATGAACACTACGAGTCCTACAAAGAGAAGCAGACACATCACAAGTTAAGAGACTCAGACACTGAAACACGGCACATACTGTACAATGAGAACAGTACAGGAAACGTTTTTTGTTGGGTTCAACATGAGAAGGTTGTGTTCTCCTCCATCTACAGGATGGAGATCTGTAGCTCTCGGGCCTCACACACACTGATACTGATAAACATACTAGTGAGTCAGCAAACAACTGTTAGCTTGCTGGGATATAGGTGGTTTCATCGAGCAAACACACCTGGCCTGAAGTTAACGTCGGGTTTTAGTTTTTTTGTAGTTTTTTGTTGGAACAGTGAACACTGCCAGGGTATTTATTTTTTAACTTATAAGAGGACAATAATGCAAGAGGAATACCAAATTCTTGTTTTCAATGTAAAAATACTGCAACATTTTCAAAAATTCAAAAACAATGGACTTGTCAAAAGCCCCCGAAATAATCATTTGTAAGAAAGCGTCCTCAGAGCCAGTAAACGCTATGAGAAGAGTGACTGTACATCTTAAAATAGCACCATGCATGGTTGTTTGTCCGCACCCAAACTATCCACTGCGGCCAAAGCACAATAAACTCCTTTTCCAAGACCCTTGGCTTAAGTAAGTGAGGGCTTCTGGGAATCCATGCTCTAGTCTCATGAGACCAAGTTAATCATTTCAGATCTGACAGCATCTAAAATGTTCTGGTGTCACAAGAGGAGGCATACAGTGAGAAGTGTCTGGTTTCACAGTGAACTTCAGGGTAGTAAAGCTCTTCTGTAGGGACGTATGAGAGCTGAAGGTGTGAGAGAGTTAGGCTTTATCAACCACTGTGTGATAAAATACAAAACCTCAACTCTCCCCAAACCAGAAACTCTCCCCATTAAAGACCAGGTCATTTAAGAAGGAGTTAAACAGGACAGATGTAACAGTTTGTAATAAAATTTTACATTCAGTGCCAAGAAGCGTCAGAGCAGTACACTGTATACATAGAGTTATGGAGGACATATTAAGTACTAAAATATCACACCTTGTTGAATTAAATCTAGGTTGTACTCATTTCCGCAATCCTATATTGAAACAAAATGGGCTAATTTTACAGCTATTAATAGCATATATTTCTCTGTTTTTATTAAGAATATGTTTAATACCTTAATACTTGCCATCTATTAACTAATAAGAGGTTATTAAACAGACAGTTTACTAAAACTCTAATGACATGTAGCTGAAAAGTTGCTTACTGATCGTGGAATGCCTAAAGTGGACTGTCAAATGTTGTCTAACTCAATGTTTGTAGGTATGTTAAAAGGAATATGGTTCACTGATTATTATTTACTGAATAAATACTTTGTATTCAGCTTCTGGTCAACCAGAAAATTAGTTTTCTTTGAATCAGTGAGCCTGAAAAGACTAATTTATGTTGTTATGAATCCAATCTATAAATCAAGTAATTTCTGTTAAATAATATAAATAACTGTTAAAATATGTCTTTCTAGGCAATTTGTATTCTACTGTATGTGCAAAACCAGTTGCAGGACGTATTGAACTAAATATTTTAGTTTGTTTATTTCTATTTATTTGGTTAATTTCTTTACCCTGATAATTTGCACAGATGTTGTGCAGCCCCACTGCCACAGTTAAAGCACCACGGTAAGGCAAACGAAAATATTACTGTTTAAAGGAATTTTACCCAACAAGTAAGATTTTGTTATCATTTACTCATCCTCAAGTAGTTCCAAACTTGTATGAATTTCTTTGTTCTCCCGAACACAAAGGAGGATATTTTGAAAAAAGTATGGAACAAAGGTTTTGGGTCACCATTATTTTTTTTTCCTTTAAGCATAAAAATGGCTTTATTTATATATTTGTTTTTGCAATTTACATTCTATGCATCCCCTTCTATTAATTTGAATCACTAAGAGATTTTTCTTCTGATTTCTTTCTTATTTTTGGTCCTTTTTCCTGTCCTGATTACAAAAAAAGTAATACTACTGTGATACAGCGAGATGTACAACTCCTGTTATATACATATTTACACTTTATTGTGGAGAAGCTACACATATTGATCTGTGGGTGGTTTCAGCTGCTGCTGTGTGTTCAGACTCCTGCAGCATCCACACAGAGATCTTCACCGACTGGAGCAGAGGATCCGAACCCTTCACCATCAGCCCATGATCCTCTGCTCTTTCTGGAGGCGACCAGGAAGCCGTTCCCTGCACTTCCTGTGTCACTCCTGCTCACCCTATACAAACAATCAGAAGCATTAATCTAGTCTGATCCTAACGAGACAATCCAGCCGTGACTGCTGTGAGTCAGATAAGTGTGTGTCTCTGGCCACCTGCTCAGTGTAACCAGGGGTGGCGCTCAATGTCCTCTAAAGTGGGCCGGTCTGACGCCGATGCACTGAGACACCAGCCAATCAGCTGACGGCACTCTGTTACACACAACACAGTGTTCAGGAAGACAGAAGCACACGCTTCACCTGGATCTGGACGTGACCTCTGTCTCTTGCCTGTGGACAGCTCTCTAGGGAAGCGCAGTCTGCTTCTGGAGGTGACCCTCAACGTGCCTCTGAAGGGGAAACAGCCGCACAAGATGTTGTAGAGCGTCACCCCGACCGACCAAACCGTAGCTGGTCCTGCGTGATAGCGCTGCCGCCGAAACCACTCAGGAGGGGCGTACTGAAGAGTGCCTGAGAGACACAACAAGACCCCAGACGTCACCTGAAGAGGCTCCACAAACAAACACAGATCACCGCAGTGAGATCAAACCCACCTGCAAAGTGTCTGTAGGCCGAGTCTTTCAGCAGATCTCCACAGCCGAAGTCCAGCAGCTTGATGCCGTGTGACTCTGTGGAGATCAGCAGGTTCTCCGGTTTGACGTCCCGGTGCAGGACTCCGCGGCTCTCGCAGTGTTTCAGCGCCGTGACCAGCTGCAGCAGCACTTTCTTGGCCAGACTCTCCTCCAGGCGTCCGTTCTGCTTGCAGAAAGTGTCCAGATCTTGGCAAGAAGGAACGGGCGCTCCAGGATCAAGGTGTAGCGTCTGGGAAAGTCTAACCACTCCAGCAGCTGCAGGACGTTGGGGCAGGCAGGAGCCGAATTGACCAGACTCATCAACGCCACCTCCAGCGGCAGCTGATCCTGACCTTCCTGCAGGACGAACGCTGCGTTATATCCAGCGCTCAATCAGAGCAAGCAGAGCAACAGATTCACTCTGAACTCACGACTCTCAGTCTCGGTGTTCCTCTTTTACAGACGTGCTTGATGGCAACCTGTAGACAGATGAAGACCACGCTGACTAATTATCACAGACCACGTTCACTGACGGCAACATTTCTAACGAGGAGGTGAGAGGAAGTCTTACTGGCAGTCCGTCAGACCTGCGGGTCCCAGCATACACCGAGCCGAATCCACCTCGCCCCAGCAATGGGCCCTTGACATACGCTTCTGCAACATACAAGATCACAAGAAACCTCTTTAAACGGGACCTTGCTGTAACGTCTTCAGTGACGACTCGTTTAGTGAGTGGTGAGGTGTTTAATCTCAGTGCACTCTGACCTCTGCGGGAGAGCGCTTGGCAGCTCTTCTGTATGAGGGGGACGGACCCTCATCCTCCTGGCTGCCACTCTGCCGCTTCCTCTTCCCGTGAGACACGGACACAGAAACGGCCAACTCTGGACGGCAGAGGAGCCGATGTACCCAGGCAGCTCTTGGCTCAGAGGCAGGTTTGGGTTGGTCAGCGGTTCCTGAGCGTCGTCACCAGAGCCGCTTCTCCCAACCTCCTGAGCAGCCGCCTGAGAGACAGCAGCACTCCTGGATCTGGAGCGGCCCGAGGCTGCAATATTTCACACATCAGACACTTACAGCCTCTATTAGCAACCTTTATCATAACCAAGCACCAATTGCTTTTACTTCTATTTGCTCTTGAATAGAAAATCAAAGGCATATCATCACATTAATTCAGTCAAACATTGTACAACATCATACCATATCATAGCAATAACAAACAAAACGTTCACTTTGTCTTTCACTCATAAGAGCGGTTGACAATCTCTCCAAACTCCACGAAATACAGTAAATAAATAAAAAAATTAATTAGTTGAAGAAAGAAAGAAAGAAAGAAAGAGAGAGAGAAAGAATGAGAGAAATAAAGAGAAAGAAATAAGAAGAGAAATAAGAAGAGAATAAAAAAACTTCCTTCAAACTGTACTCAAAGGAAATATCCTCCGATCTCCTAAAATAAAAGTCTCCTCTCGCTCTGAACTGCGCGAAAATCACAGTGTCAGGAAATAATCTCCGAAAGTCTCTGAAATCGCCTCGTCTCTCAACAAACAGATATCGATGGGTTTGAGTGTTTATGTGTAGAATTCACGTCATAACACGCGCGTCGCCATAGAAACTATAGTTCACGTGCATGGTGCGCGTGGACGTCGCGTCGCGTGTGAGTACAACAGCGAGCGAGCGCACGCTTTTATCGGAAGCGTTGAATCTTATGCACTTTTCATTATTATATAGCGAGATTTATTAATAAATGTATAAATTACTATATAAATCAGAGAAGTTACTATGATCTCTGACTAAACTGAACGCGCTATTTTCCGCGCGTATTTAACCGATCACTGTCAGGAGGCCAATCAGCTTTCAGTATCTTCTTGCGTCGTCATCAAACCTGTGAGTAAACCTGCTTGAAAATGAATGTTTAAAGAAAAAATATAAGATATTACTGAAAATATCAAGCATTTGATACAGTGATTCATTAGTTTTATTTATTTTTTTTCATAATTTCTTATTAAAATCCTCGGAATGCCTTCCCTAATGATATATTTAATTTTCTTGGAAGCATAGATTTTTTATTGGAACATAATTTTTCTGTTGACAAAATTCCTGCTAAATTGGCCGGTTTTCACAGACAAGCTCTTTTCACCATTTTTCACCCCACAACTATTTTATATGAAATAACAAGGGCATATTAATTAAAAACAGATCTTTATTTTATCGTTGGCTCAAAGGAGGTATTCTTTTAGTAAGATGCAAGTAAATTAGTTCATTTCAATGGGTAATTGTTGTCGTATACAGGATTTCCTCAGAAAATCCAATCACCTGTGAAACCAGGAGAATTAGCATTTTTTCCAAAAGTGTGCACATTTGAAAAACTGTATTTGTTTTAAGACAACAATATATTAATTAATACGATTTGAACAAATGCTCTTTGTTCTGTGTCCTTTGCTCTTCTTTATTTGGTTATATCTCTTGTGTTAAAGAATGAATACTGCCAAATAAATGTTGTATCAAAATGAAGGAAGTGTCTTACAAACTACTTTATAGAATTTATTACATTTGGAAATATTTAAGCTTAACATTTCAGATAGCTGTCAACTTTGGTAAACAAAAGAAAACTATTTAGCATCTTTCTTTTCTCATTTACTCAAGATTGTTTTGGAAAGGTTTGGAATTGTGTATTAATAGAAAATTGGAGTTTATGAAAGAAATGTGTATCAACAGTATATGTACAGTTGTGGCCAAAGGTTTTGAGAATGACATAAATATTGGAAATTGGAAAAGTTGCTGCTTAAGTTTTTGTAATAGCAATTTGCATATACTCCAGAATGTTATGAAGAGTGATCAGATGGATTGCATAGTCCTTCTTTGCCATGAAAATGAACTTAAACCTGAAAAAATCCACTGAATTTCATTGCTGTCATTAAACGACCTGCTGAGATCATTTCAGTAAACGTCTTGTTAACTCAGGTGAGAATGTTGACGAGCACAAGGCTGGAGATCATTATGTCAGGCTGATTGGGTTAGAATGACGGACTTGACATGTTAAAAGGAGGGTGATGCTTGAAATCATCGTTCTTCCATTGTTAACCATGGTAACGCGTGCAGCCATCATTGCGTTGCGTAAAAATGGCTTCACAGGCAAGGATATTGTGGCTACTAAGATTGCACCTAAATCAACAATTTATAGACTCATCAAGAACTTCAAGGACAGAGGTTCCATTCTTATTAAGAAGGCTTCAGGGCGTCCAAGAAAGTCCAGCAAGCGCCAGGATCGTCTCCTAAAGAGGATTCAGCTGCAGGATCGGAGTGCCACCAGTGCAGAGCTTTCTCAGGAATGGCAGCAGGCAGGTGTGAGCGCATCTACACGCACAGTCAGGCCAAGACTTTTGGAAGATGGCCTGGTGTCAAGAAGGACAGCAAAGAAGTCACTTCTCTCCAAAAAAACATCAGGGACAGACTGATCTTTTGCAAAAAAGATGTTTCTCCGATGAAGCCCCTTTCCGATTGTTTGGGGCATCTGGAAAAAGGCTTGTCCGGAGAAGAAAAGGTGAGCGCTACCATCAGTCCTGTGTCATGCCAACAGTAAAGCATCCTGAGACCATTCATGTGAGAGGTTGCTTCTCATCCAAGGGAGTGGGCTCACTCACAATTTTGCCCAAAAATACAGCCATGAATAAAGAACGGTACCAAAACACCCTCCATTAGCAACTTCTTCCAACAATCCAACAACAGTTTGGTGAAGAACAATGCATTTTTCAGCACGATGGAGCACCGTGCCAATAAGGCAAAAGTGATAACTACGTGGCTTGGGGACCAAAACGTTGAAATTTTGGGTCCATGGCCTGGAAACTGCCCAGATCTTAATCCCATTGAGAACTTGTGGTCAATCCTCAAGAGGCGGGTGGACAAACAAAAACCCACTACTTATGACAAACTCCAAGAAGTGATTATGAAAGAATGGGTTGCTATCAGTCAGGATTTGGCCCAGAAGTTGATTGAGAGCATGCTCAGTCGAATTGCAGAGGTCCTGAAAAAGAAGGGCCAACACGGCATTTATGCAAAGAGTCATTATTTGCTATGTAATTGTCGATAAAAGCCTTTGAAACGAAGATCTAAAAGCAGTTTAGCAGCAAACTTTGTGAAAACTAATATTTGTGTCATTCTCAAAACATTTGGCCACAACTGTATAATTAATCAGGATTAAGTTCATCAGGGTCACCCATTTTTGATTGAATGTCGTTTTGAGGATGTACTGTATCAATCATGTGACCCCGTATAATAAAGAGTCAACCATGTGTTTTTAACCCTGGAAAAAATTCTACTAATATTATTCTTCTTAAACAGTTTATTTACCATTTATACAAACATACATAAAATAAAAATGTACGTTGTAGCAACCTGTGTGTGTGTGTGAGAGTGAGAGTGTATATATGTGTGTGTGTGTGTGTGTGTGTGTGTGTGTGTGTGTGTGTGTGTGTGTGTGTGTGTGTGTGTGTGTGTGTGTGTGTTTGTTTCTTCAAGAGATCAAACATATACTTGTGTTGTCTTTCAGTTTTTTCAGTTTCTTTCAGTTTTTTGTCTTTCAGTTTTTTTTTTTCAGGCCTGAAGTTAACGACTGAAGGTTTGAAACGTTTAAAAATTTTCTCCAGGGTGGCGGTGTTAGAGTGGGAAAACGTCCAAGAATGAGCACCTATCACAGCCAAGATCGGCTGGATGAAGCGCCTGGATGTCTGGACTTAGATATTGAACGCTTAAAAATTTCCTCCATAGCTTCCATGGTCGAGTGGAAAAGCGTCCAAAAAGTCGAAACTTAACCCGGCCAAGATTGGCTGGATGAAGCGCCTGGATGTCTGTACTTAGGTTTTGAACGCTTAAAAATTTCCGCCAAAGTTACCATGGTAGATTGGAAAAGCGTCCCGAGAATTCGCACTTTACCCGCCAATAACGCCTGGATGTCTGGACGTAGGTTTTAAACGCTTAAAAATTTCTTTCAGGGTTACCATGGTCGCGTGGAAAAGCGTCCGAGAAGTCGAATTTAACCCGGTCAATATCACCTGGATGAAGCGCCTGGATGTCTGGGGTTTTGAATGCTTAAAAATTTCATCCAGGGTGGTGGGGATCGAGTGTAAAAGTCATCCAAGAAGTCACACGTAACTCAGCCAATATCGTCTGGATTTAGGTTTTAAACGCTTAAAAAATTTCCTCCAGGGTTACCATGGTCGAATGGGAAAGTGTCCGAGAAATCGCACTTAACCCGGCCAAGATCATGCCCATAAAAGTGTTATAGTAATGGGGTGAGTCTGTGGGCCCAGGCCTTAAAGAAAACTGTAATCCTGGGCCTTTAGTGAATAAAATCATGCCCAGAAATGTCTTGCTGTTATGGGGTTAGTCTTGAGCTTGGATATATGGACTTAGTTTTGAAACGTTAAAACTTTCTTTGAGGGTTACCATGGTCGAATGGAAAAGCGTCCCGAGAAGTCGCATATAAACTGGCCAATAGCTCCTGAATGTCTGGACTTAGGTTTTGAACACTTAAAATTTTTTTCCATGGCTTCCATGGTCGAGTGGGAAAGCCTACGAGAAGTCACAGTTAACCCAGCCAAGATAATGCCCATAAAAGTGTTATAGTAATGGGGTGAGTTTGTGGGCCCAGGCCTTTACTGAATAAAATCATGCCCAGTAATGTGTTACTGTTAAAGGGGATAGTCTGTGTGCTTAGATGTCTGGACATAGGTTTTGAATGCTTAAAAGTTTCTTCCAGGGTTACCATTGTCGAGTAAGAAAGCCTACGAGAAGTCACACTTAACCCGCCAAGATCATGCCCATAAAAGTGTTATAGTAATGGGTTGAGTTTCTGGTCCCAGGCCTTTACTGAATAAAGTCATACGCAGTATTGTGTAGCTGTTATGGGGTTAATCTGTGAGCCTGGATGTCTGGACGTAGGTTTTGAACGCTCAAATATTTGTTCCAGAGTTACCATAGTCGAGTGGGAAAACCTACGAGAAGTCACTTAACCCGCCAAGTTCATTCCCATAAAAGTTTTATAGTAATGGGGTGAGTCTTTTGGCCCAGGCCTTTACTGAATAAAATCATGCCCAGTAATGTGTTACTGTTAAGGGGATAGTCTGTGTGCTTAGATGTCTGGACATAGGTTTTGAATGCTTAAAAGGTTCTTCCAGGGTTACCATTGTCGAGTAAGAAAGCCTACGAGAAGTCACACTTAAGTCGGCCAAGATCATGCCCATGAAAGTGTTATAGTAATGGGGTGAGTCTGTGGGTCCAGGCCTTAAAGAGAGCTGTAATACAGGGCCATTAGTGAATAAAATCTTGCCCAGTAATGTGTTACTGTTATGGGGTTAGTCTGGATGTCTGGATTTAGGTTTTGAATGCTTAAAAAATTCTTCCAGGGTTACCATGGTCGAGTGGGAAAGCCTACGAGAAGTCACACTTAACCCGACCAAGATCATGCCCATAAAATTGTGATAGTAATTGGGTGAGTTTGTGGGCTCAGGCCTTTATTGAATAAGGTCATGCCCAGTAATTTGTTACTGTTATAGGGTTAGTCTGTGAGCCTGGATGTAGGTTTTGAACGCTCAAATGTTTGTTCCAGGGTTACCATGGTCGAGTGGATTAGCGTCTGAGAAGTCGCACTTAAACCGGCCAATATCGACTGGACAAAGCGCCTGGATGTAGGTTTTGAACGCTTAAAAATTTCTTCCAGGGTTACCATGGTCGAGTGGGAAAGCCTATGAGAAGTCACACTTAAACCGCCAAGATCATGCGTATAAAAGTGTTATAGTAATGGGTTGAATCTGTGGGCCCAGGCCTTTACTGAATAAAATCATGCCCAGTAATGTGTGCCTGTTATGGGGTTAGTCTGTGAGCCTGGATGTCTGGATTTAGGTTTTGAAGGCTTAAAAATGACTTCCAGGGTTAATATGGTCAAGTGGGAAAGCCTACGATATGTCACACTTGACCCGGCCAAGATCATGCCCCTAATAGTGTTATAGTAATGGAGTGAGTTTATGGGCCCAGGCCTTAAAGAAAACTGTAATACAGGGCCTTTAGTGAATAAAACCATTCCCAGTAATGTCTTGTTGTTATGGGGTTAGTCTTGAGGCTGGATGTCTGGATTTAGGTTTTGAATGCTTCAATATTTCTTCCAGGGTTACCATGGTCGAGTGGGAAAGCCTATGAGAAGTCACACTTAAGTCGGCCAAGATCATGCCCATGAAAGTGTTATAGTATTGGGGTGAGTCTGTGGGTCCAGGCCATAAAGAGAGCTGTAATACAGGGCCTTTAGTGAATAAAATCTTGCCCAGTAATGTGTTTCTGTTATGGGGTTAGTTTGTGAGCCTGGATGTCTGGATTTAGGTTTTGAACGCTTAAAAAATTCTTCCAGGGTTACCATGGTCGAGTGGGAAAGCCTACGAGAAGTCACACTTAACCCGACCAAGATCATGCCCATAAAATTGTGATAGTAATGGGGTGAGTTTGTGGGCTCAGGCCTTTACTGAATAAAGTCATGCACAGTAATTTGTTACTGTTATAGGGTTAGTCTGTGAGGCTGGATATCTGGACGTAGGTTTTGAACGCTTAAAAGTTTCTTCCAGGGTTACGATGGTCGAGTAAGAAAGCCTACAAGATGTCACACTTAACACTGCCAAGATCATGCCTATAATAGTGTTAGAGTAATGGGGTGAGTCTGTGGGCCCAGGCCTTTACTGAATAAAATCATGCCCAGTAATGTGTAACTGTTATGGGGTTAGTCTGTGAGCCTGGATGTCTGGATTTAGGTTTTAAATGCTTCAATATTTCTTCCAGGGTTACCATGGTCGAGTGGGAAAACCTACGAGAAGTCACACTTAACCCGGCCAAGATCATGCCTATAGTAGTCAACCTGTACATGTTACCTCTGGGAGATATTATCAGGAGTCATGGTGTTAGTTTTCATTGCTATGCTGATGATACTCAACTCTATATTTCAGCGCAGCCTGGTGTTACACACCAAATTGAGAAACTAACAGAATGCATAGTCAATATAAAAAGCTGGATGATGAGTATCTTCTTAATGTTAAATTCTGAAAAAACAGAGGTGCTAATAATTGGACCTAAAAACCCCACATATAATAATCTAGAACACAGCCTATCACTTGATGGCTGCTCTGTTAATTCCTCATCATCAGTTAGGAACCTAGGTGTGCTGTTTGACCGCAATCTTTCCTTTGAAAATCATGTTTCTAGCATCTGTAAAACTGCGTTTTTCCATCTTAAAAATATATCTAAATTACGACCTATGCTTTCAACCTCTAATGCAGAAATATTAATTCATGCGTTTATGACCTCAAGGTTAGATTATTGCAATGCTTTATTGGGTGGTTGTTCTGCACGCTTAATAAACAAACTTCAGTGTGAGGGATCACACCAGGTTTTAGGATTGTAAGGGCTCTCACCAGCACAAACAAAGTTTAAAGGGGGAAAAATGCTTTTAATAAAGAGCCAAAAATATATATTAATACACAAAAATGATCAAATCAATAAGCAGGCCTTATAAAATAAAAATAACAAAAAAAATGCAGAGAACAGAAAACTACTGGCAACTCAAAGACGACACTAACTCAAAACTCTCCCATCCCAAAATGACAGAGCACTTATATACAAATGGACTAATCCATTAGAAACAAGGAGGGAAACACAGAAAATCAATATTTTAAATGCTTAAATAAATCTAACAACAGCAAATCATTTCATAACAAATAGTTGCTTAGATAAATCATAAATAGAGAAAGAAATAGCAAAAAGAAAAAATATAAGATTAACAAATAATTCAAAACAGTTGACCACATCAGCGCCCCTACAATTCCCAGCTGGATGGAACAAGCCGGCGGAACTAAAAGAGCAGCCGTGGTGGCGGGTCGCCTTTAAACTGCCGGACCTCACAAAGGAACCGCGGTACCTCTGCCACTCTCCACACCACCCGCGACATGGTAACTTAACTCAAAGAAATATATATATTAAACCAAATAAACACAGTAAACCAACTTGTGTGCACCCAAACGGTTAACTGCTTTAAAATAAATAAACTAACAAACTGTGTATGAGTCTTATTTCAAATAATAATAATGAACCATTTAAACAAAACAAATAAATATAGATTAGTGCATTAGTGTATTGTGCATTTCTCACCCGATCGTTTAATGTGCGGCCACCGCATGGGCCGTCAAATACTCCCCCCCTTCAGGAATGTCACTGGCACAACGGGAAAGGTAATCTGCGGTGAGGTTCTCTTTGCCAGGGACATGTCTTATAGAGAATCTGAAGGGTTGAATTGCCAGGTACCAGCGAGTAATTCTACTGTTGGTGTCTTTCATCTTTTGAAGCCACTGTAATGCCTTGTGATCCGTTTCCAGAACAAACTCTGTACCTAAAAGGTAGTACTTTAACGAATCCAGAGCCCACTTCACAGCTAAGCATTCCTTTTCCACAATAGAGTACCGGACTTCTCTAGGGAAGAGTTTACGGCTGAGGAAAGCAATAGGATGTCGGGCATCAGGACAACCTTGTAACAACACTGCTCCCAGACCTCGATCTGAAGCGTCAGTCTGTAAGACAAAGGGCTGCTGGAAGTCAGGGTTATGCAATACAGCGTCCTTACTCAGGGCTGTTCTAAGATCCTGGAAGGCGGTCTCAGTCTCTGCCGTCCACTGGAGCTGATTGGGACTCCTAGAGCCCACCATATCAGTCAATGTTGCTGCTCTACTAGAGAAATTAGGGATGAATCGATGGTAGAATCCAGCCATACCCAAGAACGATCTTAACTCTTTGCGAGTTCGTGGCTTTGGACAATCTTTAATGGCACGTACCTTTTCCACTTGGGGCCTGATGACTCCCTTGCCAATGACAAACCCCAGATACTTCGCTTTCAGCCTTCGCTATAGCACACTTCTGAGGGTTAACAGTCAGACCCGCTACCTTGAGACGTTTTAGGACTTGCTCAATATGCTGAATATGGGTCTCCCATGTCTGGCTGTAAATCACAATGTCATCCAAGTAAGCGGCTGTAAAGTCCAACCCTCTTAGTACAGTATCCATGAGTCTTTGGAAACTGGCAGGTGCCCCATGCAGTCCGAATGCCAAGACCTTAAAATGGAATAAGCCCCAGGGAGTTTTAAAGGCAGTCAGTTCTCTGGATTGCAAGGTTAAAGGAATTTGCCAATAGCCCTTAGACAGATCAATGGTGGTAAGAAACTTGGAAGTACCCAATCGGTCTGTGAGATCACCAATTCGGGGAGTCGGGTAGGCATCAAACTTGGTGACTGAATTGAGGTAACGAAAGTCAATACAGAATCTTATACCACCATCCTTCTTAGGAACCAGAACCACCGGATGACACCACTCACTGTTAGAGGGCTCTATAACTCCCAGCTTCATCATCAGATCCACTTCCTGTTTCAGTGTGTCTTGCAGGCGTTCAGGAATCCTGTAACTCATTCTTCGTGGTACAGCATCAGGTTTCAAAACAATGTTATGCTCAATCAAGGTAGTGTATCCAGGATATTCTGAAAAGACTTCTGTGGAACAGATGTCCCTCACCTCCTGTTGTTGTTGTGGGGACAAGTGACTCAAGTCTAGGGACCCGCCTTCCAGAGCATGTTGAGGTAAGAACTGCTCAGATTCCTCTTCCTCCTGCACCCGCCTAATCATCAGGCTCTGGACAGAATCATCTGGGCGAGAAACCACTGCTTAAGCAAGTTGACATGCAGACGTCGTGACTGAACGATCTTTATCAGGTAAGGCAACTTCATAAGTAGTGTGACCCAATCTTCTTTTGACCTCATATGGCCCTTGCCACTTTACCAACAGTTTATTTTCACAACTGGGTAACATCACCAGAACCTTCTGACCAGGTTCAAACTGTCGATCACGAGCAGACTTGTCATACCAAGTTTTCTGACGCTTTTGGGCTTCTGCCAAGTGAGATTGAGCCAAGGCTGACATCTTCTGTAGACGTTTTCTCATTTCCATCACATAAGCCACTACATTCTTTGGTTCACCTCGCTGAGGCTCTTCTTCCCATGTTTCTCTAAGTAAAGAGAGGGCCTCTTACCTCATGGCCATATAACAATTCAAATGGGGAGAATCCGGTAGAGGATTGGGGCACTTCTCTGTACGCAAACATCAGGTAAGGCAGCCATCGATCCCAGTCAGTCCCAGCATCACATACAAACTTTCGAATCATTTGTTTTAAAGTTTGATTGAATCTCTCAGTAAGTCCATCTGTTTGAGGGTGGAAAGGAGTGGTTCTCAGACTTTTAATGCCCAGCAGTTGGTATGTTTCTTTCAGCAACTTTGACATAAAGTTAGTTCCCTGGTCAGTTAAGATTTCTCTTGGGAAACCAACTCGAGAAAACAACTGCAACAAGCAAGTTGCCACATATTTTGCCTTGATGGACCTTAAAGGGAACACCTCTGGGTACCTGGTAGCATAATCAGTCACCACCAGCATGAAGCGATTACCTGAACGGCTTCTCTCCAAAGGCCCAACAATATCCATTCCCAGTCTTTCAAAAGGAGTGCCTATGAGTGGAAGTGGTTGAAGAGGAACATGTTTCGGTTTGTAAGGAGAGACTTTCTGACATTCCGGACAGGTCTTGCAATGCTGAGTAACATCTGAATTCAAACCAGGCCAGAAGAAGTATTTTCGGATCCGGGCAATGGTTTTCCGTCTCCCCAGGTGGCCAGCCCAGGGGATCGAATGACCCAGAGTCAGAATCACTTCACGGACACATTGGGGTACCACCAATTGTGTCTCTTGCCCCAGCTGATGGTATAGTATACCCTGTCGAAAAACAAATCTCTCCTTAGCAAAAGAGTTCACAACATTTCCTTCTTGCTTGGCTCTTTCCAGATACAAGACAAGACTAGCATCCTCCTGTTGTAACTGTCTGATGTTGGTAGGCAGCTGGAACTCTGGAGCAAAGTCTGACAAAGTCTCTCCCGGTCTTACAGAAGCTTGATACTGGATTTTCTCAATTCTCTTCTGACGTTGTGACTTCTTGGGTTTAACAATATTAACAGACTCCACATCCTCATTGAAAAATGGCAGGGTACTCCACAATTCTTCTTCCTCCTTCGCCTTCGCTTGTGCTCGAGTTGTCACCAAATTGCAGGCGGAAGCCGGCTGCAACAAGTTCAACAGGACTGGCAGATCAAGACCCAGCACTACTGGGTAGGGTAGGTGGTCCACGACTCCTACAGCCATCAAATACGTCTGTCCTCTCACTTTTAAATAAATCACAGCAGTAGGTAGTAGTTTCTCATCTCCATGTACACAGCGCACAGCCTTTCTTGGTGGGTGGTGGATAAGTGTGGAGGGAATGTATTTTCGATGTACTAGAGTTTGCTCACTTCCTGTATCAATCAAAGCATCCATCTCCTTTCCATTCACCACCACAGTAGTCCTTGGTGTTGCTCCTCCAATTGCCTTTGGTATATTCTTGTCACTCCTGGGCACAGAACACAGGTGAGTAGCTTTGCTGACATTTTTAGGACACATGGGTTTCGTGTGACCCTCCAGCCCACACAGGTAACAAACAGGCACTTTCCTGAAGTTCTTAGAAGCAGAGACAAAGGCGGGTCCTCCTCCTGGAGGCTTACCAGCATTTGGAAAAGTCTTCCGAACTGACTGGGATGGATCCCATCTCTAGTCTTCTCGACGAGACTTCCAACCCCAGGACTGGTTTCCTTTACGGGCGGCTACAAACACATCAGCCAATGCAGCAGCTTGTGAAGCAGTCTGTGGATCATGTTCCCGAATCCAAACCTGAAGCTCAAAGGAAAGCATTCTCAAATATTGCTCAAGTATAATCACTTCTCCAACTTCATCAACTGTCTTACTTTTAGGCTGCATCCACTTCCCATATAACTCTTTTAGCCTCGCATACAGTTCTTTAGGACTTTCACGAGGATCCACTTCAAGTGATCGGAACTTCTGTCTATACGTTTCTCGATTAATATCATATTTTCTCAAGACAGCCAATTTCAGTTCCTCATAACTCAGAGAATCCTCCACATCCATATGAACATAGGGAGCCCGGGCCTTACCAGTCAGAAGAGGAATCAGATGAAAGACCCACTCCTCCTTTGGCCACCGGCATACTACTGCCATTCGCTCAAAAGTAGTTAGAAAATGTTCAATATCATCAGAATCACATAACTTTTCTAATTTAGGTTCTTTGAATGAAGACCAACCTGTCTCATGAGGTTCAGTCCCTGCTTTCTGCCAGGTGTTAGACTGCAACAATGGCCCGCTCGGACCAACAGTCTCATCACCGCGTTCCAGTCCATCTGGTGACATTACTACTGACTGAGGAATGGGAGTTGTACGGGCCTGCACCTCCATTTGCAATAGCCCAAACTGATGTTGGAGAGCTTTGAACCGTCGCTCCTGCTGTGCCATCTCTGCATTCCTTTGCACCTCCTGGGCATCCATACGTGCCATATGTGCTTTAAGCAGACCAACCAAATCAACAGGGGTTGGTTCACTACCTGCCAGCTCTTGATCTCCATCTCTGACATCCTGTACGTCCCCATCTTGCAGCAGTTCAGGTGCTTCTTTAGGTGGCTCTCCTAGAACAGGCTTCGGGAGGCCTTTCCGTCCAACCCGACTCATAGCCAAAAAAAAACAAATGCACTGGTTACTATGCCCTTACTGGCGTTAAACAATCCCACTTCTGACACCACTTGTGAGGGATCACACCAGGTTTTAGGATTGTAAGGGCTCTCACCAGCACAAACAAAGTTTAAAGGGGGAAAAATGCTTTTAATAAAGAGCCAAAAATATATATTAATACACAAAAATGATCAAATCAATAAGCAGGCCTTATAAAATAAAAATAACAAAAAAAATGCAGAGAACAGAAAACTACTGGCAACTCAAAGACGACACCAACTCAAAACTCTCCCATCCCAAAATGACAGAGCACTTATATACAAATGGACTAATCCATTAGAAACAAGGAGGGAAACACAAAAAATCAATATTTTAAATGCTTAAATAAATCTAACAACAGCAAATCATTTCATAACAAATAGTTGCTTAGATAAATCATAAATAGAGAAAGAAATAGCAAAAAAAAAATATAAGATTAACAAATAATTCAAAACAGTTGACCACATCAGCGCTCCCCTACAATTCCCAGCTGGATGGAACAAGCCATGGAACTAAAAAGAGCAGCCGTGGTGGCGGGTCGCCCTTTAAACTGCCGGACCTCACAAAGGAACCGCCGGTACCTCTGCCACTCTCCACACCACCCGCGACATGGTAACTTAACTCAAAGAAATATATATATTAAACCAAATAAACACAGTAAACCAACTTGTGTGCACCCAAACGGTTAACTGCTTTAAAATAAATAAACTAACAAACTGTGTATGAGTCTTATTTCAAATAATAATAATGAACCATTTAAACAAAACAAATAAATATAGATTAGTGCATTAGTGTATTGTGCATTTCTCACCCGATCGTTTAATGTGCGGCCACCGCATGGGCCGTCACATTCAGCTAGTCCAAAACGCAGCAGCCAGAGTCCTTACTAGAACAAGGAAGTATGATCATATTAGCCCGGTTCTGTCAACACTGCACTGGCTCCCTATCAAACATCGAATAGATTTTAAAATCTTATTAATTACCTATAAAGCCCTGAATGGTTTAGCTCCTCAATACTTGAGCGAGCTCTTATCACATTATAGTCCTGCACGTCCACTGCGTTCTCAAAACTCTGGCCATTTGATAATACCTAGAATATCAAAATCAACTGCGGGCGGCAGATCATTTTCCTATCTAGCACCTAAACTCTGGAACCATCTCCTAACTCTGTTCGGGAAGCAGACACACTCTGCCAGTTTAAATCTAGATTAAAGACACATCTTTTAACTTAGCCTACACATAACACACCAACACGCCTTTTATTATTCAAATCCGTTAAAGGATTTTTAGGCTGCATTACTTAGATTTGCTGGAACCGGGAACACTATTTCTAAAATACGATGTACTTGTGACATCGTAAAAGAATGGCATCTACGCTAATATTAGTCCTGTCTCTTTCTCAATCTGTTTTCAGTTTGTATCCAGACTAGATGGTGGATCAGCACCCAGAGATTATGTTCATCAGAGACCAGAAAACCTAGATGCGCCCCGTGGACCAATCACCAGATCCTGATGCACACACGCACATACTAAGTCATTTACACTACCTGACACAGCTGCGTTTAAAATTGAACTGGAAGTTAAGTGCTGGGCGTCCAGTCAGAGGAGAACTGACCCCAACTGAGTCTGGTTTCTCCCAAGGTTTTTTTTCTCCATTCTGTATGCATGTATAAAAGTGTTATAGTAATGGGTTGAATCTATGGGCCCAATTGTGATAGTAATGGGGTGAGTTTGTGGGCTCAGACCTTTACTGTATAAAATCATGCCCAGTAATGTGTGACTGTTATGGGGTTAGTCTGTGAGCCTGGATGTCTGGATTTAGGTTTTGAACGTTCAAATATTTGTTCCAGGGTTACCATGGTCGAGTGGATTAGCGTCCGAGAAGTCGTACTAAAACCGCCAATATCGCCTGGATGTCTGGACGTGGAGTTTTGAACCTACGAGAAGTCACACTTAACCCGCCAAGATCATTCCCATAAAAGTTTTATAGTAATGGGCTGAGTCTGTTGGCCCAGGCCTTTACTGAATAAAATCATGCCCAGTAATGTGTTACTGTTAAGGGGTTAGTCTGTGTGCTTGGATGTCTAGACGTAGGTTTTGAATGCTTAAAAGTTTCTTCCAGAGTTACCATTGTTGAGTAAGAAAGCCTCACGAGAAGTCACACTTAACCCGCGCCAAGATCATGCCCATAAAAGTGTTATAGTAATGGGTTGAGTTTCTGGTCCCAGGCCTTTACTGAATAAAGTCATACGCAGTAATGTGTAGCTGTTATGTTAATCTGTGAGCCTGGATGTCTGGACGTAGGTTTTGAACGCTCAAATATTTGTTCCAGGGTTACCATGGTCGAGTGGGAAAGCCTACGAGAAGTCACACTTAAGTCGACCAAGATCATGCCCATAAAATTGTTATAGTAATGGGTGAGTTTGTGGGCCCAGGCCTTTACTGAATAAAGTCGTGCCCAGTAATGTGTTACTTTTATAGGGTTAGTCTGTGAGGCTGGATGTCTAGACGTAGGTTTTGAATGCTTAAAAGGTTCTTCCAGGGTTACCATGGTCGAGTAAGAAAGCCTAAGAGAAGTCACACTTACGTCGGCCAAGATCATGCCCATAATAGTGTTGTAGTAATAGGGTGAGATTGTGGGCCCAGGCCTTTCCTGAATAAAATCATGCCCAGTAATGTGTTAATGTTATGGGATTAGTCTGTGAGCCTGGATGTCTGGACAAAGGTTTTGAACGCTCAAATATTTGTTCCAGGGTTACCATGGTCGTGTGGGAAAACCTACGAGAAGTCACACTTAACCCGGCCAAGATCATGCCCATGAAAGTGTTATAGTAATGGGGTGAGTTTGTGGGTCGAGGCCACTACTCCTAAAATACGATGTACTTGTGACATCGTAAAAAGAATGGCATCTACGCTAATATTAGTCCTGTCTCTTTCTCAATCTGTTTTCAGTTTGTATCCAGACTAGATGGTGGATCAGCACCCAGAGATTATGTTCATCAGAGACCAGAACACCTAGATGCGCCCCGTGGACCAATCACCAGATCCTGATGCACACACGCACATACTAAGTCATTTACACTACCAGACACAGCTGCGTTTAAAATTGAACTGGAAGTTAAGTGCTGGGCGTCCAGTCAGAGGAGAACTGGCCCCAACTGAGTCTGGTTTCTCCCAAGGTTTTTTTTTCTCCATTCTGTATGCATGGGGTTTTGTTTCTTGCCGCTGTCGCCTCTGGCTTGCTTGGTTGGGGACACTTAACTTCTAGTGACTATCGTTGAATTGACTACAGAGACCGTCTCTGCATTTAATAAAAAATTGGTCACTCTCGTCATTATACATCCCTGTCATTATACTGTACAGTGCTTTGATGCAACCTGTGTTGTTAAAAGCGCTATATAAATAAAAATGATTGATTGATTGATTGATTGAATAGTGTTAGAGTAATGGGGTGAGTTTGTGGGCCCATGCCTTAAAGAAAACTGTCACACAGGGCCTTTACTGAATAAAATCATACCCAGTAATGTGTTACTGTGATAGGGTTAGTCTGTGAGCCTGGATGTCTGGATGTAGGTTTTGAACGCTCAAATATTTGTTCCAGGGTTACCATGGTCGAGTGGATTAGCGTCCGAGAAGTCGCACTTAAACTGGCCAATATCGACTGGATGAAGCGCCTGGATGTCTGGATCTAGGTTTTGAACGCTCAAACTTTTGTTCCAGGGTTACCATGGTGGAGTGGGAAAGCCTACGAGAAGTCGCACTTAAACCGGACAATATCGCCTGGATGTCTGGATTTAGGTTTTGAACGCTTAAAAATTTCTTCCAGGGTTACCATGGTCGAATGGGAAAGCCTACGAGAAGTCACACTTAAACCAGCCAAGATCATGCGTATAAAAGTGTTATAGTAATGGGTTGAATCTGTGGGCCCAATTGTGATAGTAATGGGGTGAGTTTGTGGGCTCAGACCTTTACTGAATAAAATCATGCCCAGTAATGTGTGACTGTTATGGGGTTAGTCTGTGAGCCTGGATGTCTGGATTTAGGTTTTGAACGTTCAAATATTTGTTCCAGGGTTACCATGGTCGAGTGGATTAGCGTCCGAGAAGTCGTACTAAAACCGGCCAATTTCGCCTGGATGTCTGGACGTAGGTTTTGAACCTACGAGAAGTCACACTTAACCCGGCCAAGATCATTCCCATAAAAGTTTTATAGTAATGGGCTGAGTCTGTTGGCCCAGGCCTTTACTGAATAAAATCATGCCCAGTAATGTGTTACTGTTAAGGGTTAGTCTGTGTGCTTGGATGTCTGGACGTAGGTTTTGAATGCTCAAATATTTGTTCCAGGGTTACCATGGTCGAGTGGGAAAGCCTACGAGAAGTCACACTTAAGTCGACCAAGATCATGCCCATAAAAGTGTTATAGTAATGGGTTGAGTTTCTGGTCCCAGGCCTTTACTGAATAAAGTCATACGCGGTAATGTGTAGCTGTTATGTTAATCTGTGAGCCTGGATGTCTGGACGTAGGTTTTGAACGCTCAAATATTTGTTCCAGGGTTACCATGGTCGAGTGGGAAAGCCTAGAAGTCACACTTAAGTCGACCAAGATCATGCCCATAAAATTGTTATAGTAATGGGGTGAGTTTGTGGGCCCAGGCCTTTACTGAATAAAGTCGTGCCCAGTAATGTGTTACTTTTATAGGGTTAGTCTGTGAGGCTGGATGTCTGGACGTAGGTTTTGAATGCTTAAAAGGTTCTTCCAGGGTTACCATGGTCGAGTAAGAAAGCCTAAGAGAAGTCACACTTACGTCGGCCAAGATCATGCCCATAATAGTGTTGTAGTAATAGGGTGAGATTGTGGGTCCAGGCCTTTCCTGAATAAAATCATGCCCAGTAATGTGTTAATGTTATGGGATTAGTCTGTGAGCCTGGATATCTGGACAAAGGTTTTGAACGCTCAAATATTTGTTCCAGGGTTACCATGGTCGTGGTGGGAAAACCTCTGATTTAGAAGTCACACTTAACCCGGCCAAGATCATGCCCATGAAAGTGTTGTAGTAATGGGGTGAGTTTGTGGGTCGAGGCCTTAAAGAAAGCTGTAATACAGGGCCTTTACTGAATAAAATCATGCCCAGTAATGTGTTACTGTTATGGGGTTAATCTGTGAGCATGGATGTCTGGATTTAGGTTTTGAATACTTCAATATTTTTTCCAGGGTTACCATGATCGAGTGGGAAAACCTCACGAGAAGTCACACTTAACTTAACTCCAAGATCATGCCCATGAAAGTGTTATAGTAATGGGGTGAGTTTGTGGGCCCAGGCCTTTACTGAATAAAGTCATGCCCAGTAATGTGTTACTTTTTATAGGGTTAGTCTGTGAGGCTGGATGTCTGGACGTAGGTTTTGAATGCTTAAAGGTTCTTCCAGGGTTACCATGTTCGAGTGGGAAAGCCTAAGAGAAGTCACACTTAACCCAAGCCAAGATCATGCCCATAAAAGTGTTATAGTAAAGAGGTGAGTTTGAGGAGTGCCTTAAAGAAAACTGTAATACAGGGCCTTTAGTGAATAAAATCATGCCCAATAATGTCTTGCTCTTGTGGGGTTAGTCTTGAGCCTGGATATCTGGACTTAGTTTTTGAAATGTTAAAAATTTCTTCCAGGCTTATCAAGGTCGAGTGGGAAAGCCTAAGAGAAGTCACACTTAACCCAGGCAAGATCATGCCCAAGAAATTGTAATAGTAATGGGGTGAGTTTGTGGGCCCAGGCCTTTACTGAATAAAGTCATGCCCAGTAATGTGTTACTTTTATAGGGTTAGTATGTGAGGCTGGATGTCTGGACGTAGGTTTTGAATGCTTAAAAGTTTCTTCCAGGGTTACCATCGCCGAGTAAGAAAGCCTGCGAGAAGTCACACTTAACCCGCCAAGATCATGCCCATAAAACCGTTATAGTAATGGGTTGTGTTTCTGGGCCCAGGCCTTCACTGAATAAAGTAATACGCAGTAATGTGTAGCTGTTATGAGATTAGTCTGTGAGCCTGGATGTCTGGATGTAGGTTTTGAACGCTCAAACATTTGTTCCAGGGTTACCATGGTCGAGTGGGAAAGCCTACGAGAAGTCAAACTTAACCCGGCCAAGATCATGCCCATGAAAGTGTCATAATAATGGGGTGAGTTTGTGGGCCCATGCCTTAAAGAAAACTGTAATACAGGGCCTTTACTGAATAAAATCATGCCCAGTAATGTGTAACTGTTATGGGGTTAGTCTGTGAGCCTGGATGTCTGGTCGTAGGTTTTGAACGTTCAAATATTTGTTCCAGGGTTACCATGGTCGAGTGGATTAGCGTCCGAGAAGTCGCACTTAAACCGGCCAATATCGCCTGCATGTCTGGACGTAGGTTTTGAATACTTGAATATTTCTTCCAGGGTTACCATTGTTGAGTGGGAAAGACTACAAGAAGTCACACTTAACCCAGCCAAGATCATGCACATAATAGTGTTATAGTAATGGGGTGAAACTGTGGGCACAGGGCTTTACTGAATAAAATCATGTCCGGTAATGTGTTATTGTTATGGGGTTAGTCTGTGAGCCTGGATGTCTGGATTTAGGTTTTGAATACTTCAATATTTTTTCCAGGGTTACCATGGTCGAGTGGGAAAACCAACGAGAAGTCACACTTAACCCGGCCAAGATCATGCCCATGAAAGTCTTATAGTAATGGGGTGAGTCTGTGGGTCGAGGCCTTAAAGAAAGCTGTAATACAGGCCCTTTAGTGAATAAAATCATGCCCAGTAATGTGTTACTGTTATGGGGTTAGTCTGTGAGCTTGGATGTCTGGATTTAGGTTTTGAACGCTTAAAAATTTCTTCCAGGGTTAATATGGTCGAGTGGGAAAGCCTACGAGAAGTCACACTTAACCCGCCAAGATCATGCCCTAATAGTATTATAGTAATGGGGTGAGTTTTTGGGCCCATGCCTTAAAGAAAACTGTAATACAGGGCCTTTACTGAATAAAATCATGCCCAGTAATGTGTTATTGTTATGGGGTTAGTCTGTGAGCCTGGATGTCTGGTCGTAGGTTTTGAACGTTCAAATATTTGTTCCAGGGTTACCATGGTCGAGTGGATTAGCGTCCGAGAAGTCGCACTTAAACCGGCCAATATCGCCTGGATGTCTGGACGTAGGTTTTGAATACTTGAATATTTCTTCCAGGGTTACCATTGTTGAGTGGGAAAGACTACAAGAAGTCACACTTAAACCGCCAAGATCATGAGTATAAAAGTGTTATAGTAATGGGTTGAATCTGTGGGCTCAGGCCTTTACTGAATAAAATCATGCCCAGTAATGTGTGCCTTTTATGGGGTTAGTCTGTGAGCCTGGATGTCTGGATTTAGGTTTTGAACGCTTAAAAATTTGTTCCAGGGTTAATATGGTCGAGTGGGAAAGCCTACGAGAAGTCAAACTTAACCTGGCCAAGATCATGCCCCTAATAGTGTTATAGTAATGGGGTGAGTCTGTGGGCCCAGGCCTTTACTGAATAAAATCATGCCCAGTAATGTGTTACAGTTATGGGGTTAGTCTGTGAGCCTGGATGTCTGGATTTAGGTTTTGAATGCTTCAATATTTCTTCCAGGGTTACCATGGTCGAGTGGGAAAACCTACGAGAAGTCACACTTAACCCGATAAAGATCATGCCCATGAAAGTGTTATAGTACTGGGGTGAGTTTGTGGGCCAAGGCCTTTAAAGAAAACTGTAATACAGGGACTTTACTGAATAAAATCATGCCCAGTAATGTGTTATTGTTATGGGGTTAGTCTGTGAGCCTGGATGTCTGGATTTAGGTTTTGAATACTTCAATATTTTTTCCAGGGTTACCATGGTCGAGTGGGAAAACCAACGAGAAGTCACACTTAACCCGCCAAGATCATGCCCATGAAAGTCTTATAGTAATGGGGTGAGTCTGTGGATCGAGGCCTTAAAGAAAGCTGTAATACAGGCCCTTTAGTGAATAAAATCATGCCCAGTAATGTGTTACTGTTATTTGGTTAGTCTGTGAGCCTGGATGTCTGGATTTAGGTTTTGAACGCTTAAAAATTTCTTCCAGGGTTACCATGGTCGAGTGGGAAAGCCTACGAGAAGTCACACTTAACCCGGCCAAGATCACGCCCGTTATAGTAATGGGGTGAGTCTGTGGACCCAGGCCTTTACTGAATAAAATCATGCCCAGTAAAGTGTTACCTGTTATGGGGTTAGTCTGTGAGACTGGATGTCTGGATTTAGGTTTTGAATGCTTCAATATTTCTTCCAGGGTTACCATGGTCGAGTGGGAAAGCCTACGAGAAGTCACACTTAACCCGGCCAAGATCACGCCCGTTATAGTAATGGGGTGAGTCTGTGGCCCCAGGCCTTTACTGAATA
The DNA here is from genome assembly GCF_018831695.1 of Puntigrus tetrazona. Taxonomy (NCBI): domain Eukaryota; kingdom Metazoa; phylum Chordata; class Actinopteri; order Cypriniformes; family Cyprinidae; genus Puntigrus; species Puntigrus tetrazona. The sequence continues at coordinate 485,201 of NW_025048628.1, forward strand.
AAATCATACCCAGTAAAGTGTTACTGTTATGGGGTTAGTAAGTGAGACTGGATGTCTGGATTTAGGTTTTGAATGCTTCAATATTTCTTCCAGGGTTACCATGGTCGAGTGGGAAAGCCTAGGAGAAGTCACACTTAACCCGGCCAAGATCACGCCCGTTATAGTAATGGGGTGAGTCTGTGGGCCCAGGCCTTTACTGAATAAAATCATGCCCAGTAAAGTGTTATTGTTATGGGTTTAGTCTGTGAGACTGGATGTCTGGATTTAGGTTTTGAATGCTTCAATATTTCTTCCAGGGTTACCATGGTCGAGTGGGAAAACCTCACGAGAAGTCACGCTTACCCGGCCAAGATCATGCCCATAAAAGTGATATAGTAATGGGGTGAGTTTGTGGGCCCATGCCTTAAAGAAAACTGTAATACAGGGCCTTTACTGAGCAAAATCATGCCCAGTAATGTGTTACTGTGGTGGGGTTAGTCTGTGAGCCTGCATGACTGGACGTAGGTTTTGAATGCTTGAATATTTCTTCCAGGGTTACCATTGCTGAGCGGAAAGCCTACGAAGTCACTCTAACCCTGTCAAGATCATGCCCATTAAAGTTTTGTAGTAATGGGGTGAGTTTGTGAGCCCAGGCCTTAAAGAAAACTGTAGTACACGGCCTTTACTGAATAAAATCATGCCCAGTAAAGTGTTACTGTTATGGGGTTAGTCTGTGAGCCTGGATGTCTGGATTTAGGTTTTGAACGCTTTAAAAATTTCTTCCAGGGTTACCATGGTCGAGTGGGAAAGCCTACGAGAAGTCACACTTAACCCGGCCAAGAGCACGCCCGTTATAGTAATGGGGTGAGTCTGTGGGCCCAGGCCTTTACTGAATAAAATCATGCCCAGTAAAGTGTTACTGTTATGGGGTTAGTCTGTGAGACTGGATGTCTGGATTTAGGTTTTGAATGCTTCAATATTTCTTCCAGGGTTACCATGGTTGAGTGGGAAGGCCTACGAGAAGTCACACTTAACCCGCCAAGATCACGCCCGTTATAGTAATGGGGTGAGTCTGTGGGCCCAGGCCTTTACTGAATAAAATCATGCCCAGTAATGTGTTACTGTGGTGGGGTTAGTCTGTGAGCCTGCATGACTGGACGTAGGTTTTGAATGCTTGAATATTTCTTCCAGGGTTACCCTTGTTGAGCGGGAAAGCCTACGAGAAGTCACTCTTAACCCTGTCAAGATCATGCCCATTAAAGTTTTATAGTAATGGGGTGAGTTTGTGAGCCCAGGCCTTAAAGAAAACTGTAGTACAGGGCCTTTACTGAATAAAATCATGCCCAGTAAAGTGTTACTGTTATGGGGTTAGTCTGTGAGCCTGGATGTCTGGATTTAGGTTTTGAACGCTTAAAAATTTCTTCCAGGGTTACCATGGTCGAGTGGGAAAGCCTACGAGAAGTCACACTTAACCCGGCCAAGATCACGCCCGTTATAGTAATGGGGTGAGTCTGTGGGCCCAGGCCTTTACTGAATAAAATCATGCCCAGTAAAGTGTTACTGTTATGGGGTTAGTCTGTGAGACTGGATGTCTGGATTTAGGTTTTGAATGCTTCAATATTTCTTCCAGGGTTACCATGGTTGAGTGGGAAAGCCTTCGAGAAGTCACACTTAACCCGGCCAAGATCATGCCCATAATAGTGTTATAGTAATGGGGTGAAACTGTGGGCACAGGGCTTTACTGAATAAAATCATGTCCAGTAATGTGTTATTGTTATGGGGTTAGTCTGTGAGCCTGGATGTCTGGATTTAGGTTTTGAATACTTCAATATTTTTTCCAGGGTTACCATGGTCGAGTGGGAAAACCAACGAGAAGTCACACTTAACCCGGCCAAGATCATGCCCATGAAAGTCTTATAGTAATGGGGTGAGTCTGTGGGTCGAGGCCTTAAAGAAAGCTGTAATACAGGCCCTTTAGTGAATAAAATCATGCCCAGTAATGTGTTACTGTTATGGGGTTAGTCTGTGAGCTTGGATGTCTGGATTTAGGTTTTGAACGCTAAAAAATTTCTTCCAGGGTTAATATGGTCGAAGTGGGAAAGCCTCACGAGAAGTCACACTTAACCCGGCCAAGATCATGCCCCTAATAGTATTATAGTAATGGGGTGAGTTTTTGGGCCCATGCCTTAAAGAAAACTGTAATACAGGGCCTTTACTGAATAAAATCATGCCCAGTAATGTGTTATTGTTATGGGGTTAGTCTGTGAGCCTGGATGTCTGGTCGTAGGTTTTGAACGTTCAAATATTTGTTCCAGGGTTACCATGGTCGAGTGGATTAGCGTCCGAGAAGTCGCACTTAAACCGGCCAATATCGCCTGGATGTCTGGACGTAGGTTTTGAATACTTGAATATTTCTTCCAGGGTTACCATTGTTGAGTGGGAAAGACTACAAGAAGTCACACTTAAACCGGCCAAGATCATGAGTATAAAAGTGTTATAGTAATGGGTTGAATCTGTGGGCTCAGGCCTTTACTGAATAAAATCATGCCCAGTAATGTGTGCCTTTTATGGGGTTAGTCTGTGAGCCTGGATGTCTGGATTTAGGTTTTGAACGCTTAAAAATTTGTTCCAGGGTTAATATGGTCGAGTGGGAAAGCCTACGAGAAGTCACACTTAACCTGGCCAAGATCATGCCCCTAATAGTGTTATAGTAATGGGGTGAGTCTGTGGGCCCAGGCCTTTACTGAATAAAATCATGCCCAGTAATGTGTTATTGTTATGGGGTTAGTCTGTGAGCCTGGATGTCTGGATTTAGGTTTTGAATACTTCAATATTTTTTCCAGGGTTACCATGGTCGAGGTGGAAAACCAACGAGAAGTCACACTTAACCCGGCCAAGATCATGCCCATGAAAGTCTTATAGTAATGGGGTGAGTCTGTGGATCGAGGCCTTAAAGAAAGCTGTAATACAGGCCCTTTAGTGAATAAAATCATGCCCAGTAATGTGTTACTGTTATTTGGTTAGTCTGTGAGACTGGATGTCTGGATTTAGGTTTTGAATGCTTCAATATTTCTTCCAGGGTTACCATGGTCGAGTGGGAAAGCCTCACGAGAAGTCACACTTAACCCGCCAAGATCACGCCTGTTATAGTAATGGGGTGAGTCTGTGGGCCCAGGCCTTTACTGAATAAAATCATACCCAGTAAACTGTTACTGTTATGGGGTTAGTCTGTGAGACTGGATGTCTGGATTTAGGTTTTGAATGCTTCAATATTTCTTCCAGGGTTACCATGGTCGAGTGGGAAGCCCTACGAGAAGTCACACTTAACCTCGCCAAGATCACGCCTGCTTATAGTAATGGGGTGAGTCTGTGGGCCCAGGCCTTTACTGAATAAAATCATGCCCAGTAAAGTGTTATTGTTATGGGTTTAGTCTGTGAGACTGGATGTCTGGATTTAGGTTTTGAATGCTTCAATATTTCTTCCAGGGTTACCATGGTCGAGTGGGAAAACCTACGAGAAGTCACGCTTTACCCGGCCAAGATCATGCCCATAAAAGTGATATAGTAATGGGGTGAGTTTGTGGGCCCATGCCTTAAAGAAAACTGTAATGCAGGGCCTTTACTGAGCAAAATCATGCCCAGTAATGTGTTACTGTGGTGGGGTTAGTCTGTGAGCCTGCATGACTGGACGTAGGTTTTGAATGCTAGAATATTTCTTCCAGGGTTACCATTGTTGAGCGGAAAGCCTACGAGAAGTCACTCTTAACCCTGTCAAGATCATGCCCATTAAAGTTTTATAGTAATGGGGTGAGTTTGTGAGCCCAGGCCTTAAAGAAAACTGTAGTACAGGGCCTTTACTGAATAAAATCATGCCCAGTAAAGTGTTACTGTTATGGGGTTAGTCTGTGAGCCTGGATGTCTGGATTTAGGTTTTGAACGCTTAAAAATTTCTTCCAGGGTTACCATGGTCGAGTGGGAAAGCCTCACGAGAAGTCACACTTAACCCGCCAAGATCACGCCCGTTATAGTAATGGGGTGAGTCTGTGGGCCCAGGCCTTTACTGAATAAAATCATGCCCAGTAAAGTGTTACTGTTATGGGGTTAGTCTGTGAGACTGGATGTCTGGATTTAGGTTTTGAATGCTTCAATATTTCTTCCAGGGTTACCATGGTTGAGTGGGAAAGCCTACGAGAACTCACACTTAACCCGGCCAAGATCACGCCCGTTATAGTAATGGGGTGAGTCTGTGGCCCAGGCCTTTACTGAATAAAATCATGCCCAGTAATGTGTTACTGTGGTGGGGTTAGTCTGTGAGCCTGCATGACTGGACGTAGGTTTTGAATGCTTGAATATTTCTTCCAGGGTTACCGTTGTTGAGCGGGAAAGCCTACGAGAAGTCACTCTTAACCCTGTCAAGATCATGCCCATTAAAGTTTTATAGTAATGGGGTGAGTTTGTGAGCCCAGGCCTTAAAGAAAACTGTAGTACAGGGCCTTTACTGAATAAAATCATGCCCAGTAAAGTGTTACTGTTATGGGGTTAGTCTGTGAGCCTGGATGTCTGGATTTAGGTTTTGAACGCTTAAAAATTTCTTCCAGGGTTACCATGGTCGAGTGGGAAAGCCTCACGAGAAGTCACACTTAACCCGGCCAAGATCACGCTCGTTATAGTAATGGGGTGAGTCTGTGGGGCCCAGGCCTTTACTGAATAAAATCATGCCCAGTAAAGTGTTACTGTTATGGGGTTAGTCTGTGAGACTGGATGTCTGGATTTAGGTTTTGAATGCTTCAATATTTCTTCCAGGGTTACCATGGTTGAGTGGGAAAGCCTACGAGAAGTCACACTTAACCCGGCCAAGATCACGCCAAGTTATAGTAATGGGGTGAGTCTGTGGGCCCAGGCCTTTACTGAATAAAATCATGCCCAGTAATGTGTTACTGTTATGGGGTTAGTCTCTGAGCCTGGATGTCTGGGCATAGGTTTTGAACGCTCAAATATTTGTTCCAGGGTTACCATGGTCAAGTGGATTAGCCTCCGAGAAGTCGCACTTAAACCGCCAATATCACCTGGATGTCTGGATGTAGGTTTTGAACGCTAAAAACGTCTTCCAGGGTTACCATGGTTGAGTGGGAAAGCCTACGAGAAGTCACACTTAACCCGGCCAAGATCATGCTCCTAATAGTGTTATGGTAATGGAGTGAGTCTGTGGGCCCACGCCTTTACTGAATAAAATCATGCCCAGTAATGTGTTACTGTTATGGGGTTAGTCTGTGAGCCTGGTTGTCTGGATTTAGGTTCTGAACGCTTAAAAAATTCTTCCAGGGTTAACATGGTCGAGTGGGAAAGCCTTACGAGAAGTCACACTTAACCCGACCAAGATCATGCCCATAAAATTGTGATAGTAATGGGGTGAGTTTGTGGGCTCAGGCCTTTACTGAATAAAGTCATGCCCATTAATGTGTTACTGTTATGGGGTTAGTCTGTGAGCCTGGATGTCTGGACGTAGGTTTTGAACGCTTAAAAATTTCTTCCAGGGTTACCATGGTCGAGTGGGAAAGCCTACGAGAAGTCACACTTAACCCGGCCAAGATCATACATGTTATAGTAATGGGGTGAGTCTGTGGGCCCAGGCCTTTACTGAATAAAATCATGCCCAGCAAAGTGTTACTGTTATGGTGTTAGTCTGTGAGCCTGGATGTCTGCATTTAGGTTTTGAATGATTCAATCTTTCTTCCAGGGTTACCATGGTCGAGGGGGAAAGCCTACGAGAAGTCACACTTAACCCGGCCAAGATCATACCCATGAAAGTGTTATAGTAATGGGTTGAGTTTCTGGTCCCAGGCCTTTACTGAATAAAGTAATACGCAGTAATGTGTAGCTGTTATGGGGTTAATCTGTGAGCCTGGATGTCTGGACGTAGGTTTTGAACGCTCAAATATTTGTTCCAGGGTTACCATGGTCGAGAGGGAAAGCCTATGAGAAGTCACACTTAAGTCGACCAAGATCATGCCCATAATAGTATTGTAATAATGGGGTGAGTTTGTGGGCCCAGGCCTTACTGAATAAAATCAAGCCCAGTAATGTGTTGCTGCTATGGGGTTTGTCTGTGAGCCTGGATGTCTGGATTTAGGTTTTGAATGCTTCAATATTTTTTCCAGGGTTACCATGATCGAGTGGGAAAGCCTACGAGAAGTCACACTTAACCCGGCCAAGATCACGCCTGTTATAGTAATGGGGTGAGTCTGTGGGCCCAGGCCTTTACTGAATAAAATCATGCCCAGTAATGTGTTACTGTTATGGGGTTAGTCTGTGAGCCTGGATGTCTGGATTTAGGTTTTGAATGCTTTGATATTTGTTCCAGGGTTACCATGGTCGAGTGGGAAAACCTACGAGAAGTCACGCTTAACCCGCCAAGATCAGGCCCATAAAAGTGTTTTAGTAATGGGGTGAGTTTGTGGGCCCATGCCTTAAAGAAAGCTGTAATACAGGGCCTTTAGTGAACAAAATCATGCCCAGTAATGTCTTGCTGTTATGGGGTTAGTCCTGAGCCTGGATATCTGGACTTAGTATTTGAAATGTAAAATTACTTCCATGGTTACCATGGTCGAGTGGGAAAGCCTACGAGAAGTCACACTCAACCCGGCCAAGATCATGCCCATAATAGTGTTATAGTAATGGGGTGAGTGTGTGGGCCCATGCATTTATTGAATAAAATCATGCCCAGTAATGTGTTACTGTTATGGGGTTAGTCTGTTAGCCTGGATGTCTGGACGTGGGTTTTGAACGCTCAAATATTTGTTCCAGGGTTACCATGGTCGAGTGCATTATCGCCTGAGAAATCGCACTTAAACCGGCCAATATCGCCTGGGTGAAGCGCCTGGATGTCTGGACTTAGGTTTTGAACGCTTCAAATATTTGTTCCAGGGTTACCATGGTCGAGTGGATTAGCGTCCGAGAAGTCGCACTTAAACCGGCCAATATCGCGTGGATGTCTGGACGTAGGTTTTGAAACGCTAAAAACTTCTTCCAGGGTTAATATGGTCAAATGGGAAAGCCTACGAGAAGTCACATTTAACCCGGCCAAGATCATGCCCCTAATAGTGTTATAGTAATGGAGTGAGTTTGTGGGCCCAGGCCTTAAAGCAAACTGTAATACAGGGCCTTTAGTGAATAAAATCATTCCCAGTAATGTCTTGTTTTTATGGGGTTAGTCTTGAGCCTTGATGTCTGGATTTAGGTTTTGAATGCTTCAATATCTCTTCCAGGGTTACCATGGTCAGTGGGAAAGTTTCATTTAGAAGTCACACTTAAACCGCCAAGATCATGCGCATAAAAGTGCTACAGTAATGGGTTGAATCTGTGTGCCCAGGCCTTTACTGAATAAAATCATGCCCAGTAATGTGTTCCTGTTGAGGGGTTAGTCTGTGAGCCTGGATGTCTGGATTTTGGTTTAGAATGCTTAAAAACTTCTTCCAGGGTTACCATGGTCGAGTGGGAAAGCCTACGAGAAGTCATACTTAAGTCGGCCAAGATCATGCCCATGAAAGTGTTATAAAAATGGGGTGAGTCTGTGGGTCCAGGCCTTAAAGAGAGCTGTAATACAGGGCCTTTACTGAATAAAATCTTGCCCAGTAATGTGTGCCTGTTATGGGGTTAGTCTGTGAGCCTGGATTTAGGTTTTGAACGTCAAAAATTTATTCTAGGTTAACATGGTCAATTGGGAAAGCCTATGAGAAGTCACACTTAACCCAGCCAAGATCATGCCCCTAATAGTGTTATAGTAATGCAGTGAGTTTGTAGGCCCAAGCCTTAAAAAAAACTGTAATACAGGGCCTTTACTGAATAAAATCATGCCCAGTAATGTTTTACTGTTATGGGGTTAGTCTGTGAGCCTGCATATCTGGACGTAGGTTTTGAATGCTTGAATATTTCTTCCAGGGTTACCATTGTTGAGTGGGAAAGATTATGAGAAGTCACACTTAAACCGGCCAAGAACATGCCCATTATAGTGTTATAGTAATGGGGTGAGTCTGTGGGTCCAGGCCTTAAAGAGAGCTGTAATACAGGGCCATTAGTGAATCAAATCTTGCCCAGTAATCTGTTACTGTTATGGGTTAGTCTATGAGCCTGGATGTCTGGATTTAGGTTTTGAATGCTTAAAAATTCTTCCAGGGTTACCATGGTCGAGTGGGGAAAGCCTCGAGAAGTCACACTTAACCCGACCAAGATCATGCCCATAAAACTGTGATAGTAGTTGGGTGAGTTTGTGGGCTCAGGCCTTTACTGAATAAGGTCATGCCCAGTAATTTGTTACTGTTATAGGTTAGTCTGTGAGGCTGGATGTCTGGACATAGGTTTTGAATGCTTCAATATTTCTTCCAGGGTTACCATGGTCGAGTGGGAAAGCCTATGAGAAGTCACACTTAAGTCGTGCCAAGATCATGCCCGTTATAGTAATGGGGTGAGTCTGTGGGCCCAGGCCTTTATTGAATAAAATCATGCCCAGTAAAGTGTTACTGTTATGGTGTTAGTCTGTGAGCATGGATGTCTGGATTTAGGTTTTGAATGATTCAATATTTCTTCCAGGGTTACCATGGTCGTGGGGAAAGCCTACGAGAAGTCACACTTAAGTCGACCAAGATCATGCCCATAATAGTGTTGTAATAATGGGGTGTGTTTGTGGGCCCAGGCCTTTACTGAATAAAATCATGCCCAGTAATGTGTTACTGTTATGGGGTTAGTCTGTGAGCCTGGATGTCTGGATTTAGGTTTTGAACGCTTTAAAATTTCTTCCAGGGTTACCATGGTCGAATGGGAAAGCCCTACGAGAAGTCAGACTTATTCCGGCCAAGATCATGCCTATAAAAGTGTTATAGTAAAGGGTGAGTTTGTGGTCCCAGGCCTTAAAGAAAATTGTAATACAGGGCCTTTATAGAATAAAATTATGCCCAGTAATGTGTTACTGTTATGGGGTTAGTCTGTGAGCCTGGATGTCAGGATTTAGGTTTTGAATACTTCAATATTTTTTCCAGGGTTACCATGGTCGAGTTGGAAAACTACGAGAAGACACACTTAACTCGCCAAGATCATGCCCATGAAATTGTTATAGTAATGGGGTGAATCTGTGGGCCCAGGCCTTTACTGAATAAAATCAAGCCCAGTAATGTGTTGCTGCTATGGGGTTTGTCTGTGAGCCTGGATGTCTGGATTTAGGTTTTGAATGCTTCAATATTTTTTCCAGGGTTACCATGGTCGAGTGGGAAAGCCTACGAGAAGTCACACTTAACCCGGCCAAGATCACGCCCGTTATAGTAATGGGGTGAGTCTGTGGGCCCAGGCCTTTACTGAATAAAATCATGCCCAGTAAAGTGTTACTGTTATGGGGTTAGTCTGTGAGACTGGATGTCTGGATTTAGGTTTTGAATGCTTCAATATTTCTTCCAGGGTTACCATGGTTGAGTGGGAAAGCCTACGAGAAGTCACACTTAACCCGGCCAAGATCACGCCCGTTATAGTAATGGGGTGAGTCTGTGGGCCCAGGCCTTTACTGAATAAAATCATGCCCAGTAATGTGTTACTGTTATGGGGTTAGTCTCTGAGCCTGGATGTCTGGGCATAGGTTTTGAACGTTCAAATATTTGTTCCAGGGTTACCATGGTCAAGTGGATTAGCCTCCTAGAAGTCGCACTTAAACCGCCAATATCACCTGGATGTCTGGATGTAGGTTTTGAACGCTAAAAAACGTCTTCCAGGGTTACCATGGTTGAGTGGGAAAGCCTACGAGAAGTCACACTTAACCCGGCCAAGATCATGCTCCTAATAGTGTTATGGTAATGGAGTGAGTCTGTGGGCCCACGCCTTTACTGAATAAAATCATGCCCAGTAATGTGTTACTGTTGTGGGGTTAGTCTGTGAGCCTGGTTGTCTGGATTTAGGTTCTGAACGCTTAAAAATTCTTCCAGGGTTAACATGTTCGAGTGGGAAAGCCTTACGAGAAGTCACACTTAACCCGACCAAGATCATGCCCATAAAATTGTGATAGTAATGGGGTGAGTTTGTGGGCTCAGGCCTTTACTGAATAAAGTCATGCCCATTAATATGTTACTGTTATGGGGTTAGTCTGTGAGCCTGGATGTCTGGACGTAGGTTTTGAACGCTTAAAAATTTCTTCCAGGGTTACCATGGTCGAGTGGGAAAGCCTCACTGAAGTCACACACTTAACCCGCCAAGATCATACATGTTATAGTAATGGGGTGAGTCTGTGGGCCCAGGCTTTACTGAATAAAATCATGCCCAGCAAAGTGTTACTGTTATGGTGTTAGTCTGTGAGCCTGGATGTCTGCATTTAGGTTTTGAATGATTCAATCTTTCTTTCAGGGTTACCATGGTCGAGGGGGAAAGCCTACGAAGTCACACTTAACCCGGCCAAGATCATACCCATGAAAGTGTTATAGTAATGGGTTGAGTTTCTGGTCCCAGTCCTTTACTGAATAAAGTAATACGCAGTAATGTGTAGCTGTTATGGGGTTAATCTGTGAGCCTGGATGTCTGGACGTAGGTTTTGAACGCTCAAATATTTGTTCCAGGGTTACCATGGTCGAGAGGGAAAGCCTATGAGAAGTCACACTTAAGTCGACCAAGATCATGCCCATAATAGTGTTGTAATAATGGGGTGAGTTTGTGGCCCAGGCCTTATTGAATAAAATCATGCCCAGTAATGTGTTGCTGTTATGGGGTTTGTCTGTGAGCCTGGATGTCTGGATTTAGGTTTTCAACGCTTAAAAATTTCTTCCAGGGTTACCATGATCGAGTGGGAAAGCCTACGAGAAGTCACACTTAACCCGGCCAAGATCACGCCTGTTATAGTAATGGGGTGAGTCTGTGGGCCCAGGCCTTTACTGAATAAAATCATGCCCAGTAATGTGTTACTGTTATGGGGTTAGTCTGTGAGCCTGGATGTCTGGATTTAGGTTTTGAATGCTTTGATATTTGTTCCAGGGTTACCATGGTCGAGTGGGAAAACCTACGAGAAGTCACGCTTAACCCGGCCAAGATCAGGCCCATAAAAGTGTTTTAGTAATGGGGTGAGTTTGTGGGCCCATGCCTTAAAGAAAGCTGTAATACAGGGCCTTTAGTGAACAAAATCATGCCCAGTAATGTCTTGCTGTTATGGGGTTAGTCCTGAGCCTGGATATCTGGACTTAGTATTTGAAATGTAAAATTACTTCCATGGTTACCATGGTCGAGTGGGAAAGTTTACGAGAAGTCACACTCAACCCGGCCAAGATCATGCCCATAATAGTGTTATAGTAATGGGGTGAGTGTGTGGCCATGCATTTATTGAATAAAATCATGCCCAGTAATGTTACTGTTATGGGGTTAGTCTGTTAGCCTGGATGTCTGGACGTAGGTTTTGAACGCTCAAATATTTGTTCCAGGGTTACCATGGTCGAGTGCATTATCGTCCGAGAAATCGCACTTAAACCGCCAATATCGCCTGGGTGAAGCGCCTGGATGTCTGGACTTAGGTTTTGAACGCTTCAAATATTTGTTCCAGGGTTACCATGGTCGAAAGTGGATTAGCGTCCCGAGAAGTCGCACTTAAACCGCCAATATCGCGTGGATGTCTGGACGTAGGTTTTGAACGCTAAAAACTTCTTCCAGGGTTAATATGGTCAAATGGGAAAGCCTCACGAAGTCACACTTAACCCGCCAAGATCATGCCCCTAATAGTGTTATAGTAATGGAGTGAGTTTGTGGGCCCAGGCCTTAAAGCAAACTGTAATACAGGGCCTTTAGTGAATAAAATCATTCCCAGTAATATCTTGTTTTTATGGGGTTAGTCTTGAGCCTTGATGTCTGGATTTAGGTTTTGAATGCTTCAATATCTCTTCCAGGGTTACCATGGTCGAGTGGGAAAGCCTACGAGAAGTCACACTTAAACCGCCAAGATCATGCGCATAAAAGTGCTACAGTAATGGGTTGAATCTGTGGCCCAGGCCTTTACTGAATAAAATCATGCCCAGTAATGTGTTCCTGTTGAGGGGTTAGTCTGTGAGCCTGGATGTCTGGATTTTGGTTTAGAATGCTTAAAAACTTCTTCCAGGGTTACCATGGTCGAGTGGGAAAGCCTACGAGAAGTCATACTTAAGTCGTACCAAGATCATGCCCATGAAAGTGTTATAATAATGGGGTGAGTCTGTGGGTCCAGGCCTTAAAGAGAGCTGTAATACAGGGCCTTTACTGAATAAAATCTTGCCCAGTAATGTGTGCCTGTTATGGGGTTAGTCTGTGAGCCTGGATTTAGGTTTTGAACGTCAAAAAATTTATTCTAGGGTTAACATGGTCAATTGGGAAAGCCTATGAGAAGTCACACTTAACCCAGCCAAGATCATGCCCCTAATAGTGTTATAGTAATGCAGTGAGTTTGTGGCCCAAGCCTTAAAGAAAACTGTAATACAGGGCCTTTACTGAATAAAATCATGCCCAGTAATGTTTTACTGTTATGGGGTTAGTCTGTGAGCCTGCATATCTGGACGTAGGTTTTGAATGCTTGAATATTTCTTCCAGGGTTACCATTGTTGAGTGGGAAAGATTATGAGAAGTCACACTTAAACCGGCCAAGAACATGCCCATTATAGTGTTATAGTAATGGGGTGAGTCTGTGGGTCCAGGCCTTAAAGAGAGTTGTAATACAGGGCCATTAGTGAATCAAATCTTGCCCAGTAATCTGTTACTGTTATGGGGTTAGTCTATGAGCCTGGATGTCTGGATTTAGGTTTTGAATGCTTAAAAAATTCTTCCAGGGTTACCATGGTCGAGTGGGAAAGCCTACGAGAAGTCACACTTAACCCAACCAAGATCATGCCCATAAAACTGTGATAGTAGTTGGGTGAGTTTGTGGCTCAGGCCTTTACTGAATAAGGTCATGCCCAGTAATTTGTTACTGTTATAGGTTAGTCTGTGAGGCTGAATGTCTGGACATAGGTTTTAGAATGCTTCAATATTTCTTCCAGGGTTACCATGGTTGAGTGGAAAGAAGCCTATGAGAAGTCACACTTAAGTCGGCCAAGATCATGCCCGTTATAGTAATGGGGTGAGTCTGTGGGCCCAGGCCTTTTATTGAATAAAATCATGCCCAGTAAAGTGTTACTGTTATGGTGTTAGTCTGTGAGCATGGATGTCTGGATTTAGGTTTTGAATGATTCAATATTTCTTCCAGGGTTACCATGGTCGAGGGGGAAAGCCTACGAGAAGTCACACTTAAGTCGACCAAGATCATGCCCATAATAGTGTTGTAATAATGGGGTGTGTTTGTGGCCCAGGCCTTTACTGAATAAAATCATGCCCAGTAATGTGTTACTGTTATGGGGTTAGTCTGTGAGCCTGGATGTCTGGATTTAGGTTTTGAACGCTTTAAAATTTCTTCCAGGGTTACCATGGTCGAATGGGAAAGCCTACGAGAAGTCAGACTTATTCCGGCCAAGATCATGCCTATAAAAGTGTTATAGTAAAGGGGAGTTTGTGGTCCCAGGCCTTAAAGAAAATTGTAATACAGGGCCTTTATAGAATAAAATTATGCCCAGTAATGTGTTACTGTTATGGGGTTAGTCTGTGAGCCTGGATGTCAGGATTTAGGTTTTGAATACTTCAATATTTTTCCAGGGTTACCATGGTCGAGTTGGAAAACCCTACGAGAAGACACACTTAACTCGGCCAAGATCATGCCCATGAAATTGTTATAGTAATGGGGTGAATCTGTGGGCCCAGGCCTTTACTGAATAAAATCAAGCCCAGTAATGTGTTGCTGCTATGGGGTTTGTCTGTGAGCCTGGATGTCTGGATTTAGGTTTTGAATGCTTCAATATTTTTTCCAGGGTTACCATGATCGAGTGAGAAAGCCTACGAGAAGTCACACTTAACCCGCCAAGATCACGCCTGTTATAGTAATGGGGTGAGTCTGTGGGCCCAGGCCTTTACTGAATAAAATCATGCCCAGTAATGTGTTACTGTTATTGGGTTAGTCTGTGAGCCTGGATGTCTGGATTTAGGTTTTGAATGCTTTGATATTTGTTCCAGGGTTACCATGGTCGAGTGGGAAAACCTACGAGAAGTCACGCTTAACCCGGCCAAGATCAGGCCCATAAAAGTGTTTTAGTAATGGGGTGAGTTTGTGGGCCCATGCCTTAAAGAAAGCTGTAATACAGGGCCTTTAGTGAACAAAATCATGCCCAGTAATGTCTTTTGCTGTTATGGGGTTAGTCCTGAGCCTGGATATCTGGACTTAGTATTTGAAATGTAAAAAATTACTTCCATGGTTACCATGGTCGAGTGGGAAAGCCTACGAGAAGTCACACTCAACCCGGCCAAGATCATGCCCATAATAGTGTTATAGTAATGGGGTGAGTGTGTGGGCCCATGCATTTATTGAATAAAATCATGCCCAGTAATGTGTTACTGTTATGGGGTTAGTCTGTTAGCCTGGATGTCTGGACGTAGGTTTTGAACGCTCAAATATTTGTTCCAGGGTTACCATGGTCGAGTGCATTATCGTCCGAGAAATCGCACTTAAACCGGCCAATATCGCCTGGGTGAAGCGCCTGGATGTTACTGTTATGGGGTTAGTCTATGAGCCTGGATGTCTGGATTTAGGTTTTGAATGCTTAAAAAATTCTTCCAGGGTTACCATGGTCGAGTGGGAAAGCCTACGAGAAGTCACACTTAACCCGACCAAGATCATGCCCATAAAACTGTGATAGTAGTTGGGTGAGTTTGTGGGCTCAGGCCTTTACTGAATAAGGTCATGCCCAGTAATTTGTTACTGTTATAGGGTTAGTCTGTGAGGCTGGATGTCTGGACATAGGTTTTGAATGCTTCAATATTTCTTCCAGGGTTACCATGGTCGAGTGGGAAAGCCTATGAGAAGTCACACTTAAGTCGGCCAAGATCATGCCCGTTATAGTAATGGGGTGAGTCTGTGGGCCCAGGCCTTTATTGAATAAAATCATGCCCAGTAAAGTGTTACTGTTATGGTGTTAGTCTGTGAGCATGGATGTCTGGATTTAGGTTTTGAATGATTCAATATTTCTTCCAGGGTTACCATGGTCGAGGGGGAAAGCCTACGAGAAGTCACACTTAAGTCGACCAAGATCATGCCCATAATAGTGTTGTAATAATGGGGTGTGTTTGTGGGCCCAGGCCTTTACTGAATAAAATCATGCCCAGTAATGTGTTACTGTTATGGGTTAGTCTGTGAGCCTGGATGTCTGGATTTAGGTTTTGAACGCTTTAAAAATTTCTTCCAGGGTTACCATGGTCGAATGGGAAAGCCTACGAGAAGTCAGACTTATTCCGGCCAAGATCATGCCTATAAAAGTGTTATAGTAAAGGGGTGAGTTTGTGGTCCCAGGCCTTAAAGAAAATTGTAATACAGGGCCTTTATAGAATAAAATTATGCCCAGTAATGTGTTACTGTTATGGGGTTAGTCTGTGAGCCTGGATGTCAGGATTTAGGTTTTGAATACTTCAATATTTTTTCCAGGGTTACCATGGTCGAGTTGGAAAACCTACGAGAAGACACACTTAACTCCGGCCAAGATCATGCCCATGAAATTGTTATAGTAATGGGGTGAATCTGTGGGCCCAGGCCTTTACTGAATAAAATCAAGCCCAGTAATGTGTTGCTGCTATGGGGTTTGTCTGTGAGCCTGGATGTCTGGATTTAGGTTTTGAATGCTTCAATATTTTTCCAGGGTTACCATGATCGAGTGAGAAAGCCTACGAAGTCACACTTAACCCGCCAAGATCACGCCTGTTATAGTAATGGGGTGAGTCTGTGGGCCCAGGCCTTTACTGAATAAAATCATGCCCAGTAATGTTTACTGTTATTGGGTTAGTCTGTGAGCCTGGATGTCTGGATTTAGGTTTTGAATGCTTTGATATTTGTTCCAGGGTTACCATGGTCGAGTGGGAAAACCTACGAGAAGTCACGCTTAACCCGGCCAAGATCAGGCCCATAAAAGTGTTTTAGTAATGGGGTGAGTTTGTGGGGCCCATGCCTTAAAGAAAGCTGTAATACAGGGCCTTTAGTGAACAAAATCATGCCCAGTAATGTCTTGCTGTTATGGGGTTAGTCCTGAGCCTGGATATCTGGACTTAGTATTTGAAATGTAAAAATTACTTCCATGGTTACCATGGTCGAGTGGAAAAGCCTCACGAGAAGTCACACTCAACCCGGCCAAGATCATGCCCATAATAGTGTTATAGTAATGGGGTGAGTGTGTGGGCCCATGCATTTATTGAATAAAATCATGCCCAGTAATGTGTTACTGTTATGGGGTTAGTCTGTTAGCCTGGATGTCTGGACGTAGGTTTTGAACGCTCAAATATTTGTTCCAGGGTTACCATGGTCGAGTGCATTATCGTCCGAGAAATCGCACTTAAACCGCCAATATCGCCTGGGTGAAGCGCCTGGATGTCTGGACTTAGGTTTTGAACGCTTCAAATATTTGTTCCAGGGTTACCATGGTCGAGTGGATTAGCGTCCGAGAAGTCGCACTTAAACCGCCAATATCGCGTGGATGTCTGGACGTAGGGTTTGAACGCTTAAAAACTTCTTCCAGGTTAATATGGTCAAATGGGAAAGCCTACGAGAAGTCACACTTAACCCGGCCAAGATCATGCCCCTAATAGTGTTATAGTAATGGAGTGAGTTTGTGGGCCCAGGCCTTAAAGCAAACTGTAATACATGGCCTTTAGTGAATAAAATCATTCCCAGTAATATCTTGTTGTTATGGGGTTAGTCTTGAGCCTTGATGTCTGGATTTAGGTTTTGAATGCTTCAATATCTCTTCCAGGGTTACCATGGTCGAGTGGGAAAGCCTACGAAGTCACACTTAAACCGGCAAGATCATGCGCATAAAAGTGCTACAGTAATGGGTTGAATCTGTGGGCCCAGGCCTTTACTGAATAAAATCATGCCCAGTAATGTGTTCCTGTTGAGGGGTTAGTCTGTGAGCCTGGATGTCTGGATTTTGGTTTAGAATGCTTAAAAACTTCTTCCAGGGTTACCATGGTCGAGTGGGAAAGCCTACACGAGAAGTCATACTTAAGTCAAGCCAAGATCATGCCCATGAAGTTTTATAATAATGGGGTGAGTATGTGGGTCCAGGCCTTAAAGAGAGCTGTAATACAGGGCCTTTACTGAATAAAATCTTGCCCAGTAATGTGTGCCTGTTATGGGGTTAGTCTGTGAGCCTGGATTTAGGTTTTGAACGTCAAAAAATTTATTCTAGGGTTAACATGGTCAATTGGGAAAGCCTATGAGAAGTCACACTTAACCCAGCCAAGATCATGCCCCTAATAGTGTTATAGTAATGCAGTGAGTTTGTGGGCCCAAGCCTTAAAGAAAACTGTAATACAGGGCCTTTACTGAATAAAATCATGCCCAGTAATGTTTTTACTGTTATGGGGTTAATCTGTGAGCCTGCATATCTGGACGTAGGTTTTGAATGCTTGAATATTTCTTCCAGGGTTACCATTGTTGAGTGGGAAAGATTATGAGAAGTCACACTTAAACCGGCCAAGAACATGCCCATTATAGTGTTATAGTAATGGGGTGAGTCTGTGGGTCCAGGCCTTAAAGAGAGCTGTAATACAGGGCCATTAGTGAATCAAATCTTGCCCAGTAATCTGTTACTGTTATGGGTTTAGTCTATGAGCCTGGATGTCTGGATTTAGGTTTTGAATGCTTAAAAATTCTTCCAGGGTTACCATGGTCGAGTGGGAAAGCCTACGAGAAGTCACACTTAACCCGACCAAGATCATGCCCATAAAACTGTGATAGTAGTTGGGTGAGTTTGTGGGCTCAGGCCTTTACTGAATAAGGTCATGCCCAGTAATTTGTTACTGTTATAGGTTAGTCTGTGAGGCTGGATGTCTGGACATAGGTTTTGAATGCTTCAATATTTCTTCCAGGGTTACCATGGTCGAGTGGAAAGCCTATGAGAAGTCACACTTAAGTCGGCCAAGATCATGCCCGTTATAGTAATGGGGTGAGTCTGTGGGCCCAGGCCTTTATTGAATAAAATCATGCCCAGTAAAGTGTTACTGTTATGGTGTTAGTCTGTGAGCATGGATGTCTGGATTTAGGTTTTGAATGATTCAATATTTCTTCCAGGGTTACCATGGTCAGGGAAAGCCTCACGAGAAGTCACACTTAAGTCGACCAAGATCATGCCCATAATAGTGTTGTAATAATGGGGTGTGTTTGTGGGCCCAGGCCTTTACTGAATAAAATCATGCCCAGTAATGTGTTACTGTTATGGGGTTAGTCTGTGAGCCTGGATGTCTGGATTTAGGTTTTGAACGCTTTAAAATTTCTTCCAGGGTTACCATGGTCGAATGGGAAAGCCTCACGAGAAGTCAGACTTATTCCGCCAAGATCATGCCTATAAAAGTGTTATAGTAAAGGGGTGAGTTTGTGGTCCCAGGCCTTAAAGAAAATTGTAATACAGGGCCTTTATAGAATAAAATTATGCCCAGTAATGTGTTACTGTTATGGGGTTAGTCTGTGAGCCTGGATGTCAGGATTTAGGTTTTGAATACTTCAATATTTTTCCAGGGTTACCATGGTCGAGTTGGAAAACCTACGAAGACACACTTAACTCGGCCAAGATCATGCCCATGAAATTGTTATAGTAATGGGGGTGAATCTGTGGCCCCAGGCCTTTACTGAATAAAAAATCAAGCCCAGTAATGTGTTGCTGCTATGGGGTTTGTCTGTGAGCCTGGATGTCTGGATTTAGGTTTTGAATGCTTCAATATTTTTCCAGGGTTACCATGATCGAGTGAGAAAGCTCACGAGAAGTCACACTTAACCCGGCCAAGATCACGCCTGTTATAGTAATGGGGTGAGTCTGTGGGCCCAGGCCTTTACTGAATAAAATCATGCCCAGCAATGTGTTACTGTTATTGGGAGTTAGTCTGTGAGCCTGGATGTCTGGATTTAGGTTTTGAATGCTTTGATATTTGTTCCAGGGTTACCATGGTCGAGTGGGAAAACCTCACGAGAAGTCACGCTTAACCGGCCAAGATCAGGCCCATAAAAGTGTTTTAGTAATGGGGTGAGTTTGTGGGCCCATGCCTTAAAGAAAGCTGTAATACAGGGCCTTTAGTGAACAAAATCATGCCCAGTAATGTCTTGCTGTTATGGGGTTAGTCTGAGCCTGGATATCTGGACTTAGTATTTGAAATGTAAAATTACTTCATGGTTACCATGGTCGAGTGGGAAAGTTTACGAGAAGTCACACTCAACCCGCCAAGATCATGCCCATAATAGTGTTATAGTAATGGGGTGAGTGTGTGGGCCCATGCATTTATTGAATAAAATCATGCCCAGTAATGTGTTACTGTTATGGGGTTAGTCTGTTAGCCTGGATGTCTGGACGTAGGTTTTGAACGCTCAAATATTTGTTCCAGGGTTACCATGGTCGAAGTGCATTATCGTCCGAGAAATCGCACTTAAACCGCCAATATCGCCTGGGTGAAGCGCCTGATGTCTGGACTTAGGTTTTGAACGCTTCAAATATTTGTTCCAGGGTTACCATGGTCGAAAGTGGATTAGCGTCCGAGAAGTCGCACTTAAACCGCCAATATCGCTGGATGTCTGGACGTGGTTTTGAACGCTAAAAACTTCTTCCAGGGGTTAATATGGTCAAATGGGAAAGCCTACGAGAAGTCACACTTAACCGGCCAAGATCATGCCCCTAATAGTGTTATAGTAATGGAGTGAGTTTGTGGCCCAGGCCTTAAAGCAAACTGTAATACAGGCCTTTAGTGAATAAAATCATTCCCAGTAATATCTTGTTGTTATGGGGTTAGTCTCTTGAGCCTTGATGTCTGGATTTAGGTTTTGAATGTTTCAATATCTCTTCCAGGGTTACCATGGTCAGTGGGAAAGCCTACGAGAAGTCACCACTTAAACACGCCAAGATCATGCGCATAAAAGTGCTACAGTAATGGGTTGAATCTGTGTGCCCAGGCCTTTACTGAATAAAATCATGCCCAGTAATGTGTTCCTGTTGAGGGGTTAGTCTGTGAGCCTGGATGTCTGGATTTTGGTTTAGAATGCTTAAAAAACTTCTTCCAGGGTTACCATGGTCGAGTGGGAAAGCCTCACGAGAAGTCATACTTAAGTCGGCCAAGATCATGCCCATGAAAGTGTTATAAAAATGGGGTGAGTCTGTGGGTCCAGGCCTTAAAGAGAGCTGTAATACAGGGCCTTTACTGAATAAAATCTTGCCCAGTAATGTGTGTGCCTGTTATGGGGTTAGTCTGTGAGCCTGGATTTAGGTTTTGAACGTCAAAAAATTTATTCTAGGGTTAACATGGTCAATTGGGAAAGCCTATGAGAAGTCACACTTAACCCAGCCAAGATCATGCCCCTAATAGTGTTATAGTAATGCAGTGGTTGTGGGGCCCAAGCCTTAAAGAAAACTGTAATACAGGGCCTTTACTGAATAAAATCATGCCCAGTAATGTTTTACTGTTATGGGGTTAGTCTGTGAGCCTGCATATCTGGACGTAGGTTTTGAATGCTTGAATATTTCTTCCAGGGTTACCATTGTTGAGTGGGAAAGATTATGAGAAGTCACACTTAAACCGGCAAGAACATGCCCATTATAGTGTTATAGTAATGGGGTGAGTCTGTGGTCCAGGCCTTAAAGAGAGCTGTAATACAGGGCCATTAGTGAATCAAATCTTGCCCAGTAATCTGTTACTGTTATGGGGGTTAGTCTATGAGCCTGGATGTCTGGATTTAGGTTTTGAATGCTTAAAAATTTCTTCCAGGGTTACCATGGTCGAGTGGGAAAGCCTACGAGAAGTCACACTTAACTCCGACCAAGATCATGCCCATAAACTGTGATAGTAGTTGGGTGAGTTTGTGGGCTCAGGCCTTTACTGAATAAGGTCATGCCCAGTAATTTGTTACTGTTATAGGGTTAGTCTGTGAGGCTGGATGTCTGGACATAGGTTTTGAATGCTTCAATATTTCTTCCAGGGTTACCATGGTCGAGTGGGAAAGCCTATGAGAAGTCACACTTAAGTCACCAAGATCATGCCCGCTATAGTAATGGGGTGAGTCTGTGGGGCCCAGGCCTTTTATTGAATAAAATCATGCCCAGTAAAGTGTTACTGTTATGGTGTTAGTCTGTGAGCATGGATGTCTGGATTTAGGTTTTGAAATGATTCAATATTTCTTCCAGGGTTACCATGGTCGAGGGGGAAAGCCTCACGAGAAGTCACACTTAAGCTCGACCAAGATCATGCCCATAATAGTGTTGTAATAATGGGGTGTGTTTGTGGGCCCCAGGCCTTTACTGAATAAAATCATGCCCAGTAATGTGTTACTGTTAGGGGTTAGTCTGTGAGCCTGGATGTCTGGATTTAGGTTTTAGGCAGCTTTAAAATTTCTTCCAGGGTTACCATGGTCGAATGGGAAAGCCTACGAGAAGTCAGACTTATTCCGCCAAGATCATGCCTATAAAAGTGTTATAGTAAAGGGGGTGAGTTTGTGGTCCCAGGCCTTAAAGAAAATTGTAATACAGGGCCTTTATAGAATAAAATTATGCCCAGTAATGTGTTTTACTGTTATGAGGTTAGTCTGTGAGCCTGGATGTCAGGATTTGAGGTTTAAATACTTCAATATTTTTTTCCAGGGTTACCATGGTCGAGTTGGAAAACCTACGAGAAGACACACTTAACTCGGCCAAGATCATTGCCCATGAAATTGTTATAGTAATGGGGTGAATCTGTGGGCCCAGGCCTTTACTGAATAAAAATCAAGCCCAGTAATGTGTTGCTGCTATGGGGTTTGTCTGTGAGCCTGGATGTCTGGATTTAGGTTTTGAATGGCACCAATATTTTTTCCAGGGTTACCATGGTCGAGGTGGGAAAACCTACGAAGTCACACTTAACCCGGCCAAGCTCATGCCCATGAAAGTTTTATAGTAATGGGGAGAGTCTGTGGGTCGAGGCCTTAAAGAAAGCTCTAATACAGGACCTTTAATGAATAAAATCATGCCCAGTAATGTGTTACGTTAAAGGGTTAGTCTGTGAGGCTGGATGTCCAGACGTAGGTTTTGAATGCTTAAAAGGTTCTTCCAGGGTTACTATGGTCGAGTAAAAAGCCTCAAGAGAAGTCACACTTAACCCAGCCAAGATCTTGCCCATAAAAGTGTTATAGTAATGGGGTGAGTTTGTGGGCCCAGGTCTTAAAAAAAACTGTAGTACAGGGTGTTTAGTTTATAAAATCATGCTCAGTAATGTGTAACTGTAATGGGGCAAGTCTGTGAGCCTGGATGTCTGGATTTAGATTTTGAGCGCTCAAATATTTGTTCCAGGAGTTACCATGGTCGAGTGGGAAAGCCTACGAGAAGTCACATAGAGTTGTCACCAAGATCATGCCCATGATAGTGTTGTAATAATGGGGTGAGTTTGTGGACCCAGGCCTTTACTGAATAAAATCATGCCCAGTAATATGTTACAGTTGTGGGATTAGTCTGTGATCCTGGATGTCTGGATGTAGGATTTGAACGCTAAAAATTTCTTCCACAGTTGGACCTTGGTTGAGCAGTGGGAAAGGAAAGCCTCAGTCACACTTAACCAGCCAAAGATCACGCCCGTTATAGTAATGGGGTGAGTCTGTGGGCCCAGGCCTTTACTGAATAAAATCATGCCCAGTAATGTGTTGCTGGTATGGGGTTAGTCTGTGTGCCTGGATGTCTGGATTTAGGTTTTGAATGCTTCAATATTTCTTCCAGGGTTACCATGGTCGAGTGGGAAAGCATACGAGAAGTCACACACTTAACCCCACGCACCAAGATCATGCCCATAATAATGTTATATAGTAATGGGGTGAGTCTGTGGGCCCCAGGCCTTTACTGAATAAAATCATGCCCAGTAATGTGTAACTGTAATGGGGTTAGTCTGTGTGCCTGGATGTCTGGATTTAGGTTTTGAATGCTTCAATATTTCTTCCAGGGTTTACCATGGTCGATTGGGAAAACTCTCACGAGAAGTCACACATAACCCAGCCAAGATCATGCCAGTGAAAGTGTTATAGTAAAGGGGTGAGTCTGTGGGTCCAGGCTTTAAAGAAAGCTGTAATACAGGCCTTTAGTGAATAAAATCATGCCCAGTAATGTGTTACTTTTATGGGGTTAGTCTGTGAGCCTGGATGTCTGGATTTAGGTTTTGAACGCTTAAAAATTTCTTCCAGGGTTACCATGGTCTTGTGGGAAAGCCTACGAGAAGTCACATTTTAACCAAGCCAAGATCATTACCCATAAAAGTTTTATAGTAATGGGTGAGTCTGTTGTCCCAGGCCTTTACTGAATAAAGTCATACGTGCAGTAATGTGTAGCTGTTATGGGGTAAATCTGTGAGCCTGGATGTCTGGACGTAGGTTTTGAACGCTCAAATATTTGTTCCAGGGTTACCATCGTCGAGTGGGAAAGCCTACGAGAAGTCACTGTTAGGGTTATGTATTAACATCATGTAACTTTGATTCTACAGTTAATAGCATACATCGGGTGCCAGGCTTTGTCAGGCTGGTGAGAAAGCGGAATGTTAGAGTTAAATGTTGACAGTTATGCACCTGTGGCTCTTTTAGTTTCAGTTTGATTCTTGGTCATAACATGGCCTCCGTGACAATACTGATAGGGCCACCTCGGAAGAATCCGAAGGAGTGAAGATTCTGACGCACAAGAAATGTGGCCAATTGTTTTCATTTATTGTATCTTGTCTTTTCCTCTATAAATAAAGTGATTTGCGATCTGAGCTTCGGAGGAGGCAAAGCAGGGAGGAGGCAAAGCAGGGAAGGAGGCAGAAGGCGGGGGCCTGCCCGGCCCCCGGCCTCAGGCGGACTGAGATCCGTCTGGAGGCAAAGGGAGGTTAAGGAGAAACCTGCTTCTCTCCCCGCTTGCAACCGACAGCCCAATCCTTGCAAGCTTAAAAATCCAGAAACTTGTCTTGTGTTTTATTTCGCTTTGAGTTGATTCCTTCCTGGTAAAGAGCCGTTTGAGTGAAATAGTCTCAACAGTCACACTTAACCCGGCCAAGATCATGCACCTAATAGTGTTCTAGTAATAGAGTGAGTCTGTGGGCCCAGGTCTTTAATGAATAAAATCATGCCCAGTAATGTGAGCCTGGATGTCAAGATTTAGGTTTTGAACGCTTAAAAATTTCTTTCCAGGGTTACCATTGTTTGAGTAAGAAAGCCTCAGAAGTCACACTTAACCCGGCCAAGATCATGCCCATGAAAGTGTTATAGTAATGGGGTGAGTCTGTGGGTCCAGGCTTAAAAGAAAGCTGTAATACAGGGCCTTTAGTGAATAAAATCATGCCCAGTAATGTGTTACTGTTATGAGGTTAGTCTGTGAGCCTGGATGTCTGGATTTAGGTTTTGAATGCTTCAATATTTTTCCAGGGTTACACCATGGTCGAGTGGATTAGCGTCCGAGAAGTCGCACTTAAACCGCCAATATCACCTGAATGTCTGGACTAAGGTTTTGAATGCTTAAAAAATTCTTCCCAGGCTTACCATGGGGTTAGTATTGAGCCTGGATAACTGGACTTAGTTTTTGAAATATTAAAATTTCTTCAAGGGGTTACCATGGTCGGAGTGGGAAAGCCTCACGAGAAGTCACACTTAACCCATACAGGGCCTTTGGTGAAAAAAATCATGCCCAGTAATTTGTTACTGTTATAGAGGTTAGTTTGTGAGGCTGGATGTCTGGATGTAGGTTTTGAATGATTGAAAGTTTCTTCCAGGGTTACCATTGTTGAGTGGGAAAGACTACGAAGTCACACACTTAAACCAGCCAAGGTCATGCGCATAAAAATGTGCTATAGTAATGGGTTGAATCTGTGGGCCCAGGCCTTTACTGAATAAAATCATGCCCAGTAATGTGTTGCTGTTATGGGGTTAGTCTGTGAGCCTGGATGTCTGGATTTATGTTTTGAATGCTTCAATAATTTTTTCCAGGGTTACCATGGTCGAGTGGATTAGCGTCAAGTAAGTTACGCTCACTTAAACAGGCCAATATCACCTGGATGTCTGGACTTAGGTTTTGAACAGCTAAAAATTTTCTTCCCGTAGGATTACCATGGTCGAGTGGGAAAACCTCACGAGAAGTCACATAACCTGGCCAAGATCATGCCCACGAAAGTGTTATAGTAATGGGGTGAGTTTGTAGGCCCAGGCTTTAAAGAAAACTATACTAGGCCTTTAATGAATAACATCATGCCCAGTAATTTGTTACTGTTTGAGGGTTAGTCTGTGAGCCTGGATGTCTGGACGTAGGTTTTGAATGCTTGAATATTTCTTCCAGGGTTACCATGGTCAGAGAGGAAAACCTACGAGAAGTCACACTTAACCCGGCCAAGATCATGCCCATGAAAGTGTTGCAGTAATGGGGTGAGTCTGTGGGTCGAGGCTTTAAAGAAAGCTGTAATGCAAGGCCTTTAGTGAATAAAATCATGCCCAGTAGTGTGTTACTGTTATGGGGTTAGTCTCTGAGCCTGGATGTCTGGATTTAGGTTTTGAGCAGCTTAAAAATGTCTTCCAGGGTTACCATGTATCGAGTGGGAAAGCCTCTGAGAAGTCACACTTAACCTGGCCAAGATCATGTTTATAATGTGTTATAGTAATGGAATGAGTCTGTGAGCCCAGGCCTTTACTGAATAAAATCATGCCCAGTAATGTGTTTACTGTTATGGGGTTAGTCTGTGAGCCTGGATGTCTGGATTTAGGTTTTGAATGTTTCAATATTTCTTCCAGGGTTACCATGGACGAGAGTGGAAAAGCGTCCGAGAAGTCGCACATAAACTGGCCCAATAGCTCCTGAATGTCTGGACTTAGGTTTTGAACACTTAAAAATTTCTTCCATGGCTTCCCATGGTCGAGTGGGAAAGCCTACGAGAAGTCACAGTTAACCCAGCCAAGATAATGCCCATAAAAAGTGTTATAGTAATGGGGTGAGTTTGTGGGCCCAGGCCTTTACTGAATAAAATCATGCCAAGTAATGTGTTACTGTTAGAGGGGATAGTCAGTGTGCTTAGATGTCTGGACATAGGTTTCCGAATGCTTAAAGTTTCTTCCAGGGTTACCATTGTTTGAGTAAGAAAGCCTACGAGAAGTCACACTTAACCCGGCCAAGATCATGCACCTATAAAAGTAGTATAGTAATGGGTTGAGTTTCTGGTCCCAGGCCTTTACTGAATAAAGTCATCACAGCAGTATTGTGTAGCTGTTATGGGGTTAATCTGTGAGCCTGGATGTCTGGACGTAGGTTTTGAACGCTCAAATATTTGTTCCAGAGTTACACCATGATGGAGTGGGAAAACCTCGAGGGAAGTCACACTTAACCAGGCCAAGGATTCATTCCCGCAAGAAGTTTTTATAGTAATGGGAATTGGAGTCTGTTGGCCCAGGCCTTTACTAAGATAAAATCATGCAGTATGTGTGTTGCCCATTAAAGGGATAGTCTGTGTGCTTAGATGTCTGGACATGAGTTTGGATAACTTCAAGTTTCTTCCAGGAGTTACCATTGTCGAGTAAGAAAAGCCCTCTGAGAAGTCACGCCAGTCAGCCAAGATCACATAAGAAAGTGTTATAGTAATGGGTTGAGTCTGTGGGTCCAGGCCTTAAAAGAGAGCTGTAATACAGGGCCATTAGTGAATAAAATCTTGCCCAGTAATATGTTACTGTTATGAGAGGAGTCTCTGGATGTCTGGATTGAGTTTTGAATGCTTAGAATTCTTCCCAGAGTTACCGCAATTAGTGGAGTGGGAAAACCTACGAGAAGTCACATAGCTTGACCAAAGATCATGCCCATAAAATTGTGATAGTAATTGGTTGAGTTTGTGCGGCTCAAAGGCCTTTATTGAATAAGGTCATGCGCAGTAATTTGTTACTGTTATAGGGTTAGTCTGTGAGCCTGGATGCCAGGTTTTGAACGCTCAAATGTTTGTTCCAGGGTTACCATGATCGAGTGAATTAGCGTCGAGAAGTAGCGCCGGCCGGCCAATATCGACTGGATGAAGCGCCTGGATGTCTGGATGAGTTTTGAAGGCAAATTACTTCAGGGTTAATATGGTCAGAGTGATCTGAAGCCTACGGATGTCACACTTGACCCAGCCAAATCATACCCTAATAGTGTTATAGTAATGGGTGAGTTT